>NC_090934.1:70967063-71267063 GCF_040938575.1 Ambystoma mexicanum
TTATAAGTCAACATCCAATATAATGATGTGTGCTTTTAAAAAGGATAATTGCCACGTTTCCATAAAAGTGATATTTTTGCATGTCTTACAAGTACTTACTGCAGTGAGAACATCCACTGCGTGTGTCTACGTTTCCCCACTCGAGCCGCTGACATTTCTGAATTGTTACGAAATCGATGAGATTACTTGTGTTTGTTGATGCTTCGGGCTTTCTGTGCTGTTAGAGCTCCAGTCGCAGAAACACGTTTGGTCCCCAGTGAGGAGTAGAGGTGGGCTGGCCTATAAGGAACTCTGGAGATTTCCCGTTAGGCCTCTGCACCCTGGTAAGGGGGTGGACTGGCCTAGGCCTCTGCACCCTGGGCAGTGCGTGGACTGGCCTATAGGGAACTTTGGAGATTTCCTGGTAGGCCTCGGCACCATGGGCAGGGGTGGACTGGCCTATAGAGAACTCTGGAGATTTCCCGTTAGGCCTCTGCACCCTGGTAAGGGGGTGGACTGGCCTAGGCCTCTGCACCCTGGGCAGTGCGTGGACAGGCCTATAGGGAACTTTGGAGATTTCCTGGTAGGCCTCGGCACCATGGGCAGGGGTGGACTGGCCTATAGAGAACTCTGGAGATTTCCCGTTAGGCCTCTGCACCCTGGTAAGGGGGTGGACTGGCCTAGGCCTCTGCACCCTGGGCAGTGCGTGGACTGGCCATAAGGGAACTTTGGAGATTTCCTGGTAGGCCTCAGCACCATGGGCAGGGGTGGACTGGCCTATAGAGAACTATGGAGATTTCCCGTTAGGCCTCTGCACCCTGGTAAGGGGGTGGACTGGCCTAGGCCTCTGCACCCTGGGCAGAGGGTTTACTGCCCTTTAGGGAACTCTGGAGATTTTGTGGTAGGCCTCTGCACCCTGGGCAGGATTGGACTGGCCTATAGGGAACTCGGGAGATTTCCTGTTAGGCCTCTTCACCCTGGGCAGGGGGTGGACTGGCCTATAGGGAAATCTGGAGATTTCCTGTTGGGCTTCTCCACCCTGGGCAGGGGATGGAATGCCCTAGGCCTCTGCACCCCGGGCAGGGAGTGGACTGGCCTACTGGGAAATCTGGAGATTTCCCGGTAGGCCTCTGCACCCTGGGCAGTGGTGGACTGACCTGTAGGGAACTCTGGAGATTTCCTGTTAGGCCTCTGCACCCAGGGCAGTGGGCAGACTGGCCTAGGCCTCTGCACCCTGGGCAAGGTGGACTGGCCTATAGGGAACTCTAGAGATGTCCTGTTAGGCCTCTGCACCCTGGGCTTCTTTTGTGTGATATTTTCAAATTCTCCCACAGGAAAATAGATGGTTTTGCTGAAAATGTGGAATATGGGGCCACTTTGAAAATTATTTCCAGGGCCTCTTTGGGTTTCCAGTCCACCCCTGAGGAGTAACTGCACAGGAGACCACTTTTCAGCCACAGCAATCAATACGAGTGCCTGCATTTTCAACAGGCCATGTGTAGATGTCAGTTCCAGGCCATTTCCTAGTGCAGCGAGCAACACAAAGAAAAGGCAGAGGGCTTGGGGCATTGAGTGGGCTGGAGGTGTGAGGGACACTACAAGAATGCTATTCAAACAAGGTTGTGTGGGTCTGTGTGCTTGTGTGTGTCTAATCACAAATGGCGACTTCCCACACGTATGTTTTGTTGTGCTGCGTTTTGTTACGAAGCTTGTACACTGCCACACGTCAGCACAGCAGTTGCGCCATGGCACTGTCTGTGGTTTGGGCATACACCACCCTCTGCCCGGGGTATCGACACCCTGCCCTTAGCATGCGGATGGAAAAGGAGCAGGTCGAAGAGATGTGGATGGGAAACGAAAAACAGGTGTCTTAGACAAGAGCGAGAGATGGATGAAGCTGGAAAAGGAATTATTCGTTTTCGGTATCATGGGGGCATTTAGGTCCTGCTCGTTGGACCACAGAAATATAACCAGTTGAGAAGCAGTCGGACATTTCAAAACAACTTCATGTTTGGGCGCCTGATGGGCTACAGGTGAGCTGAGGCTTGGCTAGCATCTTCTCCTCCGCCCATGTTTTGCTATGTTTATAGCTCATCATTTCTGGCGTCCGTGAATTAAGCTCTAGACCTCAAGACTTAAACCCATCAAAGCAATAAACCCCTTTTGAGTGTGGCCGTTCTTATGTGGACTGTCCAGTAGTGCATGAAGATGGACCTTCAACATTAAGGGCCCCATTTTGAGCTAGCCAATTATTCTGGTATGGTATGGTTTTGTTTATTTATATAGCGCCTATACACAGGCAAGTGTTTCAAAGCGCTAAGAATCAGCGCTCAGAATTACTGGCAAGATCATTTACTGTTACTGCCCATTTTTAGCAGACTTACCACATGAGGTAATTCTGCGCAATACACCTACAGATTTTGGGCTTTTAAGGGGAAGATTCAACACATTTACTGTCAGAATCATTTACAGTTGCTGCCACTGGGTCCGGTGGAATTACCGCAGGATAATGAGTGGTGGTAAGGCGGTGTTGGAGATGTTGGAGTTCATAGGACCACACGTGGATTTATTTTCAGATTTAACACCGGCGGTAATTCTGAGCATTAAACCCACTGATTTTTGGCCTTGAAGAGGTAGACTTACCTTCGGCATACTGCGGGAGGTAAGCCCTTCACCTGAAGGTCAAACTAGGAATAAAGGTGGATGGAAATTCTGTCATTGACAAAAAATGTGGTTTCAGAATTGCCAGCACTCTTTAATGCACTTCTGAACTTGTACTGAGGCCCTAGGGATGTTCCCTGCACATTTTGACTTCAAAGAAAACATAGGCCTTCTTCCCGCGACCCGCCAAACAAAGTAAAGAATGCAGCGCCATGAGTGATGAGTCAAGCGTCGCAGCCCAGCTTCTGATGGAGAATTTTCGACACCAAGACAGTGGCAGCCACTGCCTGATCTGTGTGTCACAACCTCTTGAGTAGGTCATCAAACCTAATGGCCAGCATAGTGCACCACTTACTGAAGCACTGCCACAGCTCTCCCTGCTAGAATGCAACTTGTCCAAGGGGATTAAATACCATGGTTTGGCTGGCGAGGTGGGCACTGCACAGCTGCTCAGTTATGTGCTCTCAACCTTGTGTGCAGATCCAGGCAAAGCATCCATGAAATATAACATCGAGTACCCCCCCACCCCCCGCACTCAGATGCATTCCAGACACCATCTTCTGAGCTTCTAAGAGGCATCCATTGCCTGCCCTCAGGAATCAATTGCAGACTCCATCTTCGGAGCCACTAAGACACATGCATTGCCTTCCCTCAGGAAGTTCTCACGTGTCTCAATTCCTGCATTCAGTAGTATCGTGGCGCCCATCACCTTTTCTTCCACCGCTCAGACGTCCTAAATCTCCACCTCTGTTCCCCTGAGTTTCACTTCCAGTGCTTTTGCTTGGGCATTACCCCCCAGAGGCAACTTCTCAGTTCCCTTCACTTGAGCTACCATGGAGCCCATGCTGGCTTCCATCAATGTCGCTTTCCTCACCTTATTATCCGCTATCTTGTCAAGTGCTTTGATGAAGACATCACCTTTTCGAAGCTGTAGACTATCGGCCTCATTAGGACCCTGGCGCCCATCACCTTTTCTTCCACCGCTCAGACGTCCTAAATCTCCACCTCTGTTCCCCTGAGTTTCACTTCCAGTGCTTTTGCTTGGGCATTACCCCCCAGAGGCAACTTCTCAGTTCTCTTCACTTGAGCTACCATGGAGCCCATGCTGGCTTCCATCAATGTCGCTTTCCTCACCTTATTATCCGCTATCTTGTCAAGTGCTTTGATGAAGACATCACCTTTTCGAAGCTGTAGACTATCGGCCTCATTAGGACCCTGGCGGTAGCCGTGCCCTTATTAAGGGCACGGCTGCCGCCGGTAATGAAATTTTACCAGGTCCATGGAATGGGCAATTACTGGGTCATGCCGACCTTGGCGGACCCGGTAATTGCCCATTTCATGGACCTGGTAAAAATGAATCCCCATTCCCATTGAGCCCAAAAAGGGCTCAATGGGAATGGGGATGATGCTAACAACGGGCCCGTGAATGACGGGCCCGTTGTTAGCATGCTGGTCCACTTGCGGGACGCACAAAGGACGTCTGGACTGACCAGACGTCCAGAGCTGGACCCGCGAGGGAACCTCGTAATAGGGAGGAATGGGTTTAACGACGCCGGAACCTTTACCGGCGCCGTTAAACCCATTCCGCCAGGGTCGTAATGAGGCTGTCTCCCTTCTCCATGACAGAAACAAAATGTGTATAAGAAAACAGGTGACTTACAAAGGTAACATTAACCTAAGGGGACGTGTACTTCAAACTAAAGGGGAGTACTGATTAAATATACAGGGAAGATGGGAAGAGGGAACTGGGAGGTTCTTCTTTAGCAAGTAAGTGCAGTTTAAGTTAAGTTATAAAGAAATCCACAGGTGGGTTAGCTTTGAATTTTATGGGCAGTGGGTTCCAGAGGAGTGGGGCGAGTAGGATGGAAGATCGTAAGCGAGAGGAGGCATTGGGAGGGTATGGGACAGTGAGGTTGAGTGCAACGGGGAAATGGAGGGAATGAGATGGTGAGTAAACTGAGATACAATCAGACAGGTACTGAGGAGCAAGACCATTGATAGTTTTGTAGACCAGGAGACAGACTTGAAAAGAGAGCGGTTATGCAGGTAGAGTCAAACAGCATGTTTTCGGTAGGTAACATTGGTGGTGGGTCTGGGTAGTTTGTAGAGCATGAGTTGTAATTTTGAGGACTTTGCCTAGAGGGAGGAATGAATAGAGAGGAAGGCCAAGGATTGGGCTTGAGCAGCAATCCAGTTGGCTGAGCACAAGATTACGTTTTTGTAGAGTGGTTTGTGAGAAAAGAACGCATTTTCCAAATGTTGAGGAGGTTAATACGAGCAGCAGAGGCAGTGGTAGTGATGAATTGATCCTGTTATAGGCCACTTTCACAGAGTACCCCAAGATTGTGAGCCTTGAGCGAGGGAGCAAGAAGGTCAGACGGGAACAAGATAGGAGGGGGGGGGGGTTGGGATGGCATTGGAATCTGCGAGAAAGTTGACTTCACTTTTTAAGGAGATCCACACGAGGCAGTGGTGTGGCCAAAGAGCTCAGAGAGATGATGAAAAGTGATTGAGATTAAGTCTTTTACCATTTGGGGAGCAAAAGTGTTGGTAGGCGGGCATGATGGGTTGACATTGCCAATGACGGGTGCTAATTCAAAAGGTGAGTAGGGGAGATGAAGAGCTGTATGGAGGTGGTGGACAGAAGGAGGTCTTGGAGAGAAAGATGAGGTCAACAGAATTCCCATCAGAGTGGGCAGGCAATTCATGGAGGGAGTTCAGGGAGTGCTCAGATAGGAGGGACTTAAGCTCAAGGCAGGTGGCTGCAGTGGGCTTGGGAAGGTTAAAGTCAAACAACTGGACATACCAACAGAATCAACACTTACTGATGCATGGGTTCATATGCTCGGCAAAGGAACGCAAAGTGAATTTAAGAGCCAATGTTTCTGGACTTCTTGTGCAAAAACATTTATACAATTCTTTGCCATCCATCTATCTGTGACAGTGCTTATTGGTAATATATTGAATCATAGCCGCGTCAGTATAATGTGCGGTATTCGGTATGCTGTACAGGTTAGATAGTCTGCATTTGACACATGACTAAAGTGGGCCATACCACTAGGATGTTGATGTTTCCTGGACTCTCCAGAGGTTTTGTAGAGGTTTGGAAGCAAGAATAGAATGTAAATTGTGGCCTTATGAGTGATCACTTGTGGTCACGTGTATCAGTGCCTAATTGAGCAGACACCACTTCTGCGTTCATGTAATTTAGCCTTAGAATCACATGAATTCTATCACTCTTCTTGACATCAATCAAAAATGTATTGCCTCAAAGTGGCGTCCATACTATTTAGGGGTATCAAAATGGAGTCCTCGTTCAATTAAAAAGGTAAGTGATTTCTCCCGTCTTGTATTAGCACAATATGAAGTGTCAGGTGAACCCAGGCTCCAGTGTTAAAACGTATTTAGTGTTTTCTGTGATTCTTTCGCCTTCTATTGTCCGCAGTCCCTAGTGGAAGACGTTTTGTGCTCTTCTAGTTAAGTGGCATGCATTTGATCTTCATCTCCCAGGTGTGAACTATCAGCTCGCTTGATGTTGCAACCCCTTGAGAAGGCAAAGCTGGAGCTTCCCTCCATTAAGGTAAGCAGCCGGACCCTGCAGCCAGTGTTATATGACCGCCGCTTTATTTTTTCTAAGTGCGACTTAATGTGCACCGACGTCTGACACCGCTCTTGCCTGTTGATATAATCACAGCCAGGCTCTCCACAGCAGTACATACCCATAATCTGATGTGCACCCTTACCGGGCTGCACATGGGCACCCGCTTCAAGATGGATGCCTAGCTGCACTAGGCTCCATTTCCTGCCTCTCCCCCACCTGGCCCTACCGACTACAACCATTGGCCACCACAGGCTACAAGATGCCCAATCGTGTGCCTGGAGGCGCATGCCGGCCATCCTCATGAAGGCCACAAACAAAGGTAAATCACCTGTCCCAGCCTGTCCATGCCTGACCCTGCCTCCTGCCAGGAACTCAGCGCCACAAAAACCAGCCATCACCGGATGGCACCAATATAAGGTACTGTAACTCGTGTCCGGGACCCTACCCTACTGTTCAATCACCACCCATTTACCAGAGATCTCCTCACCGGCGTGACAACCCTACACCTGCGCTAATTGCTAGACACTTCACGCTCTGGCAAATACCTGCATACCCTATGATTGACCATACATTTCCTATGAGACTCTCCTTTGAACTGCTATCAGTATATTCCTTGCAATTATGTTTCGCTATATGTATCTGCCTGTTCATTACCATGCTGTCACTCATTGAAGAGCTGTGCCCTAGTACTTATGCTTTTTGAACACTCCTCTTATAACGCTACAACGCTTAAAGGTACTTGCCTTACATTCAGCACTCTATTTGAACATTGCATTTAGCCTATACTTGCCTCGCTAACCTAGTATTGTACTTGCCTATACTAGCCCGCTACCCGAATGCTGAATTGTCCCACATTTGCCTAATACCTGATTGCTGCATTTAGCATTGCATTTAGCTCACGCTTACCTTGCCACTTTGAATGTTGATTTGGCCTACATCTGCCTTTATCTGATTGTTGCATTTAGCATTGCATTTAGCACACGCTTAACTTGCCACTTTGAATGTTGATTTGACCTACATCTGCCTTTATCTGATTGTTGCCTTGAGCATATGCCTACCCTGCCATTTGAATGCTACTTTAGACTATATCTACCTGACTTTGAACACTGTAACTAGCCCATACTTGCTTGACAGCTGTGATTTGCACTTAGCCTATGTCCAATTATGCAATAGTCTAAACCTGCAACTATCTATAAACTGCTTCTCCCGTCCTATGATCATGAGGAAAACTATAAGAATTCAGACAATGTACCTTTTATTAGGCCTCCTTGCTATTATGGTCTCCCCCTCCCTTGCCTCATGCCCACCTAAGGACAGAAATATGAGATTCAGAGCAAGACTATCCCGCCTCCATGAACCTCTAACCAATCACACTACTAGAGGCTTCTCATGTAAGGCCACCCAACCTACTGGATTAGCTAATAAACGTACATACAACCACAACCACAGTCCTCTGTCCCCTGTCCCCTCGACCCCTACCCAAACCATCTTCCAAAAAGCTAACCAAACCAAAACCAAACAACCTTCTACCACTAAACCTACAAGTACCCTACTACTATCTGGGTCTCTTATCAATGCCAGATCCATGGTGGCTCATGCCGCTGATATTGCAGACACCCTTACCAACGAGAGTCTGGACTTGTTGGTCATAACAGAGTCCTGGCTCTACGAGGCTGCAGGCCCGGCCTTAATGTTAGCTGTTCCAGAGGGCTATCAACTACTAAGAGTTGACAGACCAAACGCTAGAGGCGGTGGTCTAGCTAATATCCACAAATCTAACATACCTATTAGACTGACTACTACCCCATTGTTCCAATCCTGTGAGACTCTCACAGCTAAACTTCACTTTTCCAACAACCGTACCCTTACTATTCATGTGATCTATAAACTACCTGGACCATTAGGATCCTTTGAGGACGACTTAAATAGTATCCTGACCAATAATACGAAGGACCATGCGCAAATTCTGCTATTGGGAGATTTTAATCTCGGCTTCACCGACAGTAATGATAAACCTGCCTTATCGGTAGCCTCACTACTGAAGGATTATGGGCTGACACAAAGAGTCTCTACCCCTACACATGCTAAAGGAAGGACCCTAGATTGGGTTGCCGACCTGAATTGCAACATTAGTATTACTAATATAATACCTCAATTGTTGACTGACCACCATTTAATTACTTAATCTGCCTCACTTGACCTTATCGGCCCTAAAACGATAGCCATGCTACCGCCACTTCCTACCAGGAGGAAGAAAGACATAACTTCAGAAAAACTATTACCACATCTACTCCCCACTCTCAAAAACACAGTTAAAAGCACAGACCCCACCCTACTAGTGGAAGTTTTCAAAAGCGCCATGTCTAAGGCAATTGACACTATTGCACCGGTTAAAATTCGCAAAGCGAGACAGACATCTCATCTGAATAACTGGTTCACACCTCAATTGAAAGAATTCAGGATCCAATAAAGAAAATTGCAAGCAATCTGGCACCACTCGCCTACTGTGGAAAATAAAACTAAGCTAACTAATAATTCTAAACTGTATAAAAAGGAAATTATCGGTACAAAAAACAACAATTTCAATGATAGAATATCCAAGGCTAAATCAGACACTAAGGAATTATTCTCTATCCTTCGTGAAAAGGAATTACCTATACCTCAGGTAGATAACACCCCGAAAGATAAGCCTTGGTGTACCAACATACAAAATTCTCTCTCTGATAACATTAGCTCCCTCCAAATTAAAATTGCCAAAAAGAAAGCTTCCCTGCTCCTACCAGCTGAGCCCCTACCTCAGCAGCAACAATTTCCAAACTTACATAACAATACCCCGTTACCATTTAGCTTTAAGAAAATATCCATCCTTGAGATAGAAAAAACTATACACTCACTCAAACCCTCTAATTGCAGAGGAGACAACTGTCCAGCCCAAACTATAAAGGATGCAGCTAGAGACCTAGCCCCTTTCATCTCGAAGCTTATCAACGCCTCCTTTAAGATGAACCTTGTACCTAACAATCTTAAACAGTCTTGGGTGTTACCATTGCTCAAAAAACAAACCTCAGACCCGTCTATACCTACTAACTATAGACCCATAACCACAGTCCCCTTCTTACTTAAAATTATCAACAGAGTAGCCTACTTACAAATTTAGGACTATCTAGAAACTAAAAACGTACTAGGCTCACGCCAGTCTGGCTTCCGCCCCCTTCACGGCACAGAAACTGCCCTGATCGACCTTAAGACCCAAATTGACGAGTTGAAGGACAATTGCAAATCAACTATGATACTCCTCCTTGATCTATCGGCAGCCTTTGACTTGGTGGATCATGCAGTCTTATGCGATTCAGCTGCCCATTTCTCAAGTGATGCCACATCCTGGGTGCAATCCTTCCTTGCAAACCGTACAATGAGAGTCTTCTCCCCCCTAGCAGCCGCCGACCCCATACAAGTCTCCTGCGGTGTCCCTCAAGGATCATGCGTATCTCCTACTATGTATAATATCTTTACTAAGCCCTTGTTTGACAAGTTGGACAGATTGGGTGTCACCTACACTAACTACACAGATGACACTCAGATCCTCATCTCCCTTTCAAGCAACTTCCTGGAAGACACAGCCTTAGTAAATAGGATATACCTCCTCATCCAGGCATGGATGACATCCCACGACCTATGTCTGAATGACAAAAAAATGAGCTACTGATCCTAGGCACAGAGATGGCCATAAAAATCTTGACCCCAGTTACACCTCATTTAATATTGATAACAAGTCATCAAAGTGATGCCGGCAGTCAAATCCCTTGGTTTCTATTTTGACTCGGCACTCACCTTCCAGAAACAAATTAACTCTCTAGCATCTTCTACAGCATACACGTGCAAATTAATCCGAGCATGCAGACCATTTCTTTCTGAGACTAGCTGCATCACACTAGCTAATGCACTCATTCTATCCAGACTGGACTACTGCAATGCCTTATATGCGGGATCCAATAAGTACATTATTGATAAACTGTGAAGACTCCAAAATAATGCTCTCAGAGCAGAATTAAATATCCCGAACAGAGAGCAAATCTCTGCATTCAGAAGAGATGCCCTTTGTCTTAAAATTAAGGACAGGATTTCCCTTAAAACCCTCTCTCTCACGTCCAAATGTCTTAACAATATAGCTCCTCCCTACCTTGTAGAAAGAGTAAACAAAAGAACCTCGGACCGTCCCACGAGAATGTCCAATGCCTACACCCTAGAGGTTCCTAGATACAAACGGATCCCAGCAGGTGGCTCTAGCTTCCCGGTTATAGCTGCTCAATCCTGGACACCTAACCCGACTACTCCCTACTGACCCTTTGCCCTACCCTTTCTCAATTATCTTCTTTAAGAACTGCTATGCCTGACCATCGTCAACTGTACACCCTGTGGCATCTCTTATCTGTACCTGGTATCTGGCTTCCCCAGTATGACCATTTGGCCATTGCCAACCTATGGCGTTGTCTATGGCAACATTGTCTATAACTATGTCTTTACTCATTGTATGTCACGTTTTATAACTATGTTTTTAACCACTGTATGTACTCACCTACTTCTGTAACCAAGTCTCTTAAGTATCCTTGTAATGCCATGTAACTAAGCTTCTAAACTATCCTTGTAATATTCACGGCCAGTTACCTGTGGGTCTTGGTTTGTGCTATATTAAATAAACAAACAAACAAGTACTCCAGGCAAAACTCTCCTGTTCATGTAAATATGCCCCACACATCATGGTGTCATGCTTGTCTCCTCGTGCTCCTCATGTTATCCCTCACAGAGCTTAGATTAGGGAATGTGCCCTCATGGAGAGGCCATGTGTATGACCCTTTGGGGGCTCATTTAACTTCCTCTTCTATATTCCCCATCTCCCGCCGTGGTCCCTGCACTCATTTTTAGCACAGCTGATTGGCTCGGCCACTTCTGATAGTTGTCTTGGTAGTGCCAGATTATATCCCTAGGGGGCACCTAAAACTGATTCCTGACAATGCGGCTGCTACACTAAAGGGGCGTGCCGGCGCACATCTTGGGGCCATCACTGAACCATGTGATCATTAATTTTAGGGTTTCTCTCCAAGGTACTAGAAAATGCCTTCATCGCAAAATGCTCATAAACACAAGATTCAATATTTCCCTCATTTTACACCACTCCCTATAGTTAAACATGCACCCATTCTTATATAATAACATTCTACCTACATCAACCCCTCGTATCTTCCTACTTTGATAGTCTGTGCACTCCTTTCTTTTTCCCACTTCTCATTCCACCTCACTTTGTGCTTTCCCTTTTTTCCCTTGCACACTACAGTCTGCGTACCCTGGACTGAGACACAATGGCAAAACCATTTTTGTAATGGCTTAGCAGGCGAAGAACGATTATCTCAAGGGTTGCTCAGAGCAATGCCAGAGGTTAAGATGAATTCAAAACCTTCCAGCCATCACGTCTTTTGTTTGGCTGCAGTCACCCCAAACGGGACGGGTATGCTCAGATGTGGGTCCCATGCCTTCTGTGCCTAGAGACCCAAGATACTCCTCACTGTTGTGGCCCAACAAGGCCGAAACATGTTTGGAGATGCTTGTGGTCTCGTACAGAAGGGATGTGACCTATTAGTTCAGCTGACCTGCCCCTTTTGAGGTGGGACCAAACTTGATTTGCATATGGTCTATCCCCTTTTGTAATGGCTTGGCAGGCAAAGAACAGTGGTCTGGAGGGTTCCCAGAGCCATGCCCAGGTTAGGATTAATTCAAAACCTTCCAGCCATCAGTTCTTTTGTTTTGCTGCAGTCACCCCAAGTGGGACAGGTATGTGCAGACATGTGGCCCATGCGTGCTGTGCCTAGAGACCCAAGCTACTCCTCACTGATGATCACAACAAGTCTGAAACATGTTTGGGGATGCTTGTGGTCTAGTGCAGAAGGGATGTGACCTAGCAGTTCAGACTGGCCTGGGACCAAGACTGATTTGCAAATGATCTTTCCCCTTTTGTAATGACTTGGCAGGTGAAGAATGATGGTCTGGAGAGTTGCCCTGAGCAATGCCAGAGGTTAATATTAATTCAAAACCTTCCTGATATCACCTCTTTTGTTTTGCTGGGACACAAATTGGGCCTCATTACAAGTATGGTGGTGCAGGAAAAACATGTCAGTAATGCAGTACCACTCTGTTACCACTGCATTACCACCATATTACTGCACCACCAGAGTACAACTTTGATAATGAGGCAGAGGAAAAACAATTCTGCCACCATACTGCCCAAAAAATCAGCAGAATTACCACCAGCAGAATTTTCGACCAGCTGCAATTCTGCCAAAATCCCCAATCAGTACTATTGACTCCATACATGAGGAATGACACTGCCATACCACCACTTGTGATACAGCAGTTATTTTGCTGGAGCCAGTATGAAAGGTAATTCCATTTGGCGTTATTTCAGAGGATTTATTACTGTAATACCGCCAAACATGTAATGAGGCCAAGAGTGTCAATCTCTTGGACAAAGGTTCTTGCACCATAAGACCCTTGTGGTTGTGACTGGCACAGTACAAAAGCTCAAAAACATATCACTAATTTATTGAGGCAATGATTTACCTTTCAGGAACACAGAGTATACCTTCCTTTTCTTGTAACTGCAATTGTAATTGTTTATTTTTTAAAGCGCTTACACACAAGTGAAGTGCTTCAAAGCACTTGTCCCATCACCATCATATCTGATGTGTCCTTGTTAATATATATGTCTCCCTCGGCGATACTGGAAGAGCATGTGCCCAGTGTCTGTTCTTGCCAATTGTACTGCATTGTCTGCATACTAATATATGGGCATGGGACATTGACCAATTCTATGGGTGTACAAATTTGCATTCATCATGGTCCCCTCCAAAGAGTTAACCTATAAACTGAACCAAACTGGATCAATGATGCAGCCTATGATAACCCTTTTGCAGTCTAAAATGTATTTGTTCACGTCCCTCCTAGACAAATCTTCCAGATGACTCATTATCCCAAAAGTGCCTGATAATGAGATTAAATAGGGATTAAATAGGGATAAATGGACTCCCAACACTTTCTTCATAATTCGTAATCTTCCTTACCATACACGCTCGAAAGCCACTGAGAGATCCATAATTGCCTAGCATTCGGGGATGCTCCGAATTAATACATATTTGCAACAAAGTAACTGCAAATTTAGGTCTTGTGTTGTAGTATTTATTAACTCTCAGGAACCGTACAGTGTACCATCGCAGATGTTATTAGTAGCAGTCATTTCTAGTAGATGATTACAGATTAATCCGAGGAATCTGGTAATGCAATTGGACTATATGAGTTGGGGGACCGATGGCCTCCCTTTTAATATGGTGTATCTGTAACAACCTGTAGAGGAGCAGCTGCAGGCCTCTGCAGGACATCCCGCCCCCTGCCTGTTATATGTTGGAAGTCGGAGGCTGCGTCATGTTTGACACAGCAGTTTTGCCAATACTGTAGCGATTATTTGAGAAAAGGTATCCACTGAGAAAACCCTATTAAATGCATCCCCGAAGAGACGACAATCTGAGGGAGGAACTCCCTGATGGAATATGAAAAAGAGTGAAAGAGAAGCTAGTGAGGTCACAAGAGACGAGCGTGCCGTACTGAATATACTGGCTGAAGAGAATACATGGATCTTAAGAGAACTGATGACGAAGTTAAGAATTGAGTAAACTTTCATATGAAAAAAAGCAGATTGCATGCATGCGAAGTGCTATAGAAATGCAACCGTTCAATGATTGTACAGACGCTGAAACGCAAGTAGACTAAGTGATCATAGAAGCTGGTTATAAATAGTGAATAGACTGCAGCAAAGCTGCCATTGTATACAAGCTGGACATCAGTATCATGCATTTAAGTAAGCTGAAATGCATGGAGAGGAAAAGTTGAGAATTGTGTCGTAGCAAGAATAAGCTGAGATTGTGGAAGGGCCTGGTAGGACTGTCTGGCCAGGCATCAGAACAGAAGTAGCCAAGGTTGGTTATCTATTATTGAAAGCAATAAATGTTAGAAGGATGAATCATCCCTTTTCAAGGGGCAAAGAAAGAACACGGAGAGTGCCAAGTTTTATTCATTTAAGACATTTAAATGCTGTAGAATAGACCAGAATCATGGTCTCCTGAAACTTGAGCTGAGAATGGAACTAGAGTTGAGCTTGTAGTCCTAGAACAATGATAGTGAAAGCCTTTACTCTCATATATTCCCACAGACAAGGATACTTTGAAAGGCCAAGTTCAAAGACAATCTGCATGGCAGAAGGCATGGGTGATGAGAGATGTTAGACTAATTGGGTGGGGAGGTAAAGTCAAGTCCACCTCACTGCACCTGGGTATGAGTTTACATGCTGCTAAGTGAATCAAATGTTCTAGATATGGCACGAGCATACCAACCAATTGTAGAGGACGTATAACAAAGGGCCTTATGGTTTGAGAGCCAATGATATACCGTGTACTTAACAATGTTGAAGGTGACATGTTTTAGAGGTAGGCATTAGTTGTCCACCTGACAGTAGACAGTCAATCACAACCCCAGCCTTTATAGAAAGTATACTTAGATGTTATCCTTGGACCTATGACAATCCATCATATGTTTTTCTTATTTGCCACATAGGATGATGTCACTACTGACATATTTTCTGCATATAAAGATGTTTTTATGGGAAATTTGTCGAGAACTGAGCGAACGTCTGTTGGTGTCCATTGAAACCTCCCTGTTTTAGATAAGTGTTAATAAAACAGCTACCTTTGCCATATTCCTGAGTTGGTTGAGTTATTTGGACTCAGAGTTATTTTGCGAACACCTCCCATTGCATGCATGATACTAAAGAATCATAGGTACACGTGGTAGTGGTGCGGATGGTTGGAAAAGATCCAAATCAGTTTGTCCCCAGTCTTTCGGACAATTGAGTATCCTCCACCATTAGCCAGAATATTGCAGGGTTTCCTGTGGAGAGCAGCCAATAAACTTACAAGAGGAACCGAGACAGTGGGCAGGTCCCCCTTTGATGAAATCACTGCCTGGTTTCCACGGGTGCTCTGAGGACAGAAGGCAAAGTGGTTGGATTGGAGGAGTCGTCGATAACGAATGCCTCAAGTCAATTAACAAACGAATGGTGAGTAGACTATGGGGAATGACAAATAAATGGGATGGGATGGTGATATTCTTTAAGTAACAGGAAATATTGTGTGAAGAAATGTTAGCGCCTAGGAATCCTGACTCAAGAGGGTTTCAGTAGGAGATGTTTCAAATCCCAAAGCGGGTAGAGCAGAAACAAATAACACATTAACCGGTTTACGTAAGGTGACTTCTCAAACCCTGTATAGGGTATAAAGTAAAGGCAAGAGTAAAACAGTGTTCACAGTGTTTATTAATGTGTAATGGCAACTAGTCTGAATGTTGTTTGTTGAGTAAAGAATATCGAAGAGCAATAGAAGTTGTGAAGTAATTGAAAAAGTTGAGGAGAAATAGTGATTAAACATAGCGATTTGATTGGTACCAATCAAAAGGTACAGATTGCTAATACATAAATTAGAGGCTTCAGCTGCGATTGATGGTGTGTGCTCATATTTGTTGTTTTAAAGGTATTGAAAAAGTGATGATTTAAGCAAAAGTATAATGGTTATTTCATAAGTCTGCTAAGTATTGACAGTTAATTGACACTGGTCATTATGGGAGATACTCCTAAGATGCACTGATGTAAAACATCAAAGTTGATTACAGCAACAGGCAGGTAAATTAAGAGATGGAAAGGAGAGAAGGATAAAGCTGACAAGATAGCGCTCGTGCAGAACAAATGGATGGGCGGACAGATCTTACTTAAAATAGATCGGAAGAGTATCGAGGAAGTTAGGCAAAGAGAAGACAAGGGTGAACAAGAAAGAAAGGATAAAGAACGAGAGAAGAGCTTGAGAGAAGATGAGCAGAAAAGGAAGAGCACAGAGTGGCAAGAACAGATATATCAGGAGGAGCAAGAGAGAAAAGAAGATCAGGCAGAAGAACAAATAAAGTATGACAAAAGACAGAGAGTGATAGAAGAAAGAGATAGGATAGGGAGAAAGAAGAAGAGGAAGAGCAAAGACTAAGGGACAAAAGATTACAGAGATGAAGGTAAGAAGAGGAAATAAGGGAATGAATAAGGAGAGGGGAAGAATGGAGGCAAGATGAAGAACAAATTAGAAGAGATGTGAGAAAGGGAAGAGAGATAGAGCAATGACATGGAACGGAAAAAGGAGGCAACAAGGTCTTGATACCAGTCTCACTCGTAAAGAACCAATAGAGATAAGCCCACAAATACAATGGTCTAGAATAGAAGAGTTCCTTCTGATAAAGGAAGCAATGTCAGGGGCATCTAGAGTTGTATTAGACAAAGAAATATGTGATGCAGAAAGCATTGGAGAAAGGATCAATAAGGTCTATCAACAGTTGAGGTGAAATAGTGAGTATGAAACTCGAGGGAACGATGATCGATCCCTAATGCCTCAATCACAAAGAGTGGAGGAAAGCCTGTTCAGTGATGAACATCAAGCATTGTCTTACGTAGATTTAATCTCAATAAGGGTGAAGGGGATGATAGTGACACTAGTTGGAGACAAGACATGTCAGATGAAAAAAGGGAGTCTACCCTCGAGGTAGGCAGAGGGAACACGTGTGCCTGTAAAGGAAGTTTGCAAATGTACAAAGAATTGAGATGGTCTGCTCTGGAGCAATATAAGGATAGGATGCCAGATCCCATAGCATATCCTGAGCATTCCTAAAGTCGATCGTATAGTGAGAAGCAAGAGTCACCACCATATGTGAGCAGGTTAAGATTGTTACCCACAAGGAGGCAGATAGGTACAATCATCCCCGCCACCGATAGACTAATAGTAGGATCTTAATGTGGGGCAGGGTTTACACTGTTTCCCCTATTGGAAAAAGGGAGAGCATGACCACAGTAGATTCCCATGGCCGCAGATGGACAAAGGGTAAGTTAAGGTGTAAGCTCCCGAGTTTGACTTCAAGCACTGGGAAATGTATATACAAATTAGAAAAAATGACAGGAGGAAAAACGTTGGCCATAGGGGACATACAAGGTTTCCTGCCAGCTATTCTTGGGGAAAGAGCTGAAGACATATGGAGAAGAACAGGGTATTCAAGTGTGGCTGCACAGAATACAGCACGTGATGGGGTGCTGTTTAATAATTGTAGAGCTGATGTTTAGAGAGTGCTCAAGGTACAGTATCCTGACACATCATATATGGATGCAGTTATGACATGCAAGATGAAGGAAGATTAAGACGCTATTGCTTACATTCAGGGTATTCAGGAGAAATGGCAACTTGAAACTTGCAAGCCCTGGGAAAAAAACAGTGGCATTAGTTTACCACATTTTATGTCAGGGGTTGCCTGAACCAGTACAGACACAGATGAAGAAATAAGTGGGGATGGAAGCAAAGCCTTAGGCTGTGATACAGTTGAAAATAGTACACCATTGCCGTTATTACAAGAGAATAATAATAAGAACAATGAGAATAGGACATTCGTGGAAGCCAAGTTAGTTCAGAAACAATTGTCAAAATGTGCCATAGAAGGGGCGGTATTGACAAGTGGAGATGGATTGGGATTGCAGGAAGCAGTGAGACCTCACAGCCGAGTAATCTGTGCCCGTTGGACTAAGGTGCATATGGGTTTGTGTCATGAGGCAAAGGTATAGGCTATAGAGGAAGAGGAGGATTTCAAAATAATCACGCCGGGTTTCAAGTTACAAAGAATGAGAACCAGAGCACTCATGTTGTACCTTTTGGATTACAGGGCACATTGCACGCATATGTCGGAGTCAAGGGGGATGTACAGAATGGTCAATTTTCAAGAGGGGGGGACAGCTTTTCCTCCACCATATAGTACACAGACTAGAGAAGGGTGCAACAGCAAGAACGAGTGCAAATGAATCCACCGAAAGGGCAGTCGCAAGGGCAGTCGCAACAAGCCCCCATGAAGACAGAGCAGAATGTGAATACAGGACAAGTACTGACACCCAGGACATGAGGTGTCACTGTGGTAGGAAGGAATCCTTTCACAGAGAAGGTTATGAGCCTGTACCCACAAAGGACAGCTCACAGGGTGACTTGATGTGTTCTGTACTATCGGTGACACCAGACCCCCACAAGAGGAACAAAGGGTCAATGGGACGATAGGAGGCAGATCTTTTTCTTTTCTAGTAGACACTAGTGCTACTCGTTCATGAATACGAGAGGGAAAATATACAATGTAAGGAATTGCCATGAATGCTCAAGGGTTCTCTGGAGCTACGAGTTGAGTTCCTTTTACTAATGAATTACCAGTCTCTATAGGAGAGTGTGACATGTCTGTTCCTTTGTTATATTCATGACAGACACCGGTTAACATTTTGGGAAGAGATTTAATGACAAAACTTAACATGACAATTTCATTTACTGTTCAAGGGATAGTGTGTTCCACTCCAGGAATACAATATTTAAACGTGAGAGAATTTATACTGGCATTCACAGGGCAAGTGGCTGTGCGAGTAGATCCAGAGATTTTTCAGTATGGAGTGATGATTTTACTGACATGGCAACCTGGTTTGGTGGGAAAAATTGTGAGAATACCTGACGAGTTCTTGTTTAGACCATGAATACCAATGGACGAAGAGGGGGGATAGACTAGCCCTATAACATTGAAAACAGCCATAGTACAGAGGGAAATGGCCATGCTCGATTGAGTAGATGATGAGGGTAGACCGTGGAGAACAGTAATAGCTCTCGAGGAAGGTTACAGATTGACTGACATAACTGATGACGACCTGTTAAGGTAAGACCAAACAGATGATGAAGTAGTGTTCTACATGAGCATCACATACTGGATAAGAATAAAGAAAATGGAAGTTCCACAGTGAATGTCAATAATGCGGCAACGTCCAGCATTTTTTCAGGAAGACCTGGAAAAAGTGCTAAGGGTCCTTTTGACGACATGCCCTCATTATGTAGGTTTTTGGAAGGGAATAGGGGAAGTCAAAGTAAAGCTTAAACCAGGAGCGATTTTACCTCAAGCAATGCAGTACCCCATGTCTAGAGAAGCTGATGAGGATATATTCCAGACTATCTCAGCACTGATGAAACAAGGAACGCTGGTGGCATCAGAATTGTCATTTAATACTGCAGTGTATCCGATTAAGAAATCTAAAGCAGGGTCGTGGACATTCATACAAAATATGAGACCAATTAACCAGATTGTAGATGCAGAATTTCCTTGAGTTCATAATCCGGTGACGATAATATTTAGCATCCCGGTGGAAACTCGATATGCTGCGGTGATCAATTGGAAGAATGCATTTTTATCGATTCCATTGCACAAGGACTCACAAGACTTGACATCATTTACGTTCCATCAAACTTGACTGACACATAATCATTTGCTGTGTCCCCATGGATCTTAATAGAGTCCTAGAGATGGATGTAGGCAATATTGATCTTAAGAGTGTGGTGATACAATACGTAGATGACATTTTAATTTGTAGCACCACTGAATATGAGTGTAAACAAGATTTTGTTCAGTTGATGACTATAAGGGATATAAGGTAGACAAGGAGAAATTGCAAAATCGTCAAGAAGAGGTGGTATTTATTGGTCAATTGATTTCACATGAAGAAAAGAAAGTGATGCCTTAAAGAGCCAAGGCAATTATGAAAACACCAAACAAAGGACAGTGAAACAGCTGCAAAGGTTTTTGGGGTCATGCAACTATGTAAGAGCCTGGGTGTTTCACAATAGTATGTATACAAGACCAATTTTGAAAGATGTACAGAAAGCAGAGGTGGAAAAAGTTAAAATAGAATCGACTGAAGAAATGGAGGAAGGGTTTGAGGAACTGAAAAAAGTGTTTCATATAGCCCCTGCTTTGGGAATTCACAATTATGCTGAGGAATTTTGCTTGTTTTCACACACAAATGGGATAGTTATGACAGCAGTGCTTACTCAGAGAACAACTTTGGGGTACAGACCTTTAGCATATTACAATGGAATTTTAGACCCAGTTATGAGAGGACAATTTCCCTGTGAACAGTTATTGGCTGCTGTCGCGTGTACGATTGAGAACTCTACACGTATTGTCATGGGCTGCTCTATGACCCTTTTCGTAGAGCATGCTCTGTTTGCTATTTTAGAGAAACCCAAAGGCACATTGACATCTCAAAGAGCTTCAGCATATGATGTAATGATTTTGAACCCAATTAAAATTGTAAAATGTAAAATAATGAATCCTGCCACATTTGTAGCTGAGCCAATAGAAGAAGGCGATCATGTGCATGACTGTGCTAATTTTGTTGAATTATATGATGATATACACATGTGAAGGAGAATGCTTTAGCAGGAGGTGAAATCCTTTTTATTGATGTTTCTTTGAAAATTGATCAGACGAGTGGGGAAAGGCATTCAGGCGCTGCAGTAGTGAGACATAGATTAAATGGAGAATTTGAAGTTGTAGCAAGTGTAAGGCTACCATCTCACTTTTCAACGCAAGCAGCAGAATTAGTAGCACTCATTGTCGTGCTCGAGAAACACAAAGGACCGGAATTGATGGTGTACTGTGCCCGCCTATGTGATGTCAACCGTGCATGCAGGGTTAGTGCATTGTAAATAGAGGGGCTACCTCTGTGCGGACGGCACTCCAGTGCAGCATGTATCCTTATTGGTTAGGCTTATTAAGGCACTACAACTCCCAGTAGCCATATCGGTCATTAAATGCGCAACGCACACTAATCAAACATATTTTATCTCTTGCAGGAAAGAAGCCACAGACAAACAAGCCAAAAGATTGCATATTCTCCAGATATTTCGAGTTTTGATACTGAGAATTTTAAAGAAAAAGTAGTCACAACCATGTTAGTGCAAGAGGGGTTTAATAAATGATTGAAAACCTAACTAATGGAGATTCAAGGAAGTGCACAGCAGGAAGAGCAGGAATTATGGAAGTGAAGGGGGGGTTCTTTATCCCCCCACAGAAGCATTATGGTGACAAGACAGTACTGGAAAGCCGGTGATGCCAGTAGCGTTATTGGAGGCCGTGCTTGAACAGTTGCATTACTCTGCAAATGTAACAAGAGGAAATCTCGCTGCTATGATTGCTGAAGACTGGTTCTTTCAAAATGTGTTGGAAGACGTTGCATTATTTATGTTGAACTGCATCATGTGTCAAAGGTTTACTGCTGGGAATGCACTAAGAATAATTAGAGGGGTGATGCCTCCACCAAATGGTCTGCTTTAGCATTTGCATATCGATTATATCGATATGCTGCAAGTGTTTAATGGATATAGGTATCTATTGCTGGTGGTGTGTCCCTTTTCCAGGTGAATCGAGGCAGGTCTGTGCTGATGCCACTTGCACAGTGAAGTTCTTAGTTCACAGATTCTTTCCAAGATGGGGTGTGTGTGAAGTGCTGAGATTCGACAATGGGCCACATTTTGTTAATGAGCTATTTGAACAGAAAGGGCTTCTATTGAACATTAAACATATATTTTCTTCTGCTTATCACCGGAAAGTGAACAGGCTTATATGAGAGACTCAACGGCCTCCTGTTAAAGTCCAAGGGAGATGAGCTTGCCTTCACCAAGGGGATGTAAAGGTCTACAAATGTGAGACCCGCCCTCCCACCATTTTCGATCCAGAAGCAAGACAAGAAGAAGAATGTCAGCATGTGCAGACTTTAACGATGACAAAGTAGAAGGACAATAAAGCAGCCAGTAATTAGACTGGAATTCAGTGGACACTCCTTATAGATATTTTAGCAGAGAGTTTAAAGACTTCTAGGAATTTTGAAATTAACTTCTAGGAATATATTGAAGCATCAGAGTTATGCGTAAACGTCAGTTCTTGATTAGAAATTGGAAACGAGATCAGTATCCAGATTAATTTCTTGGAGAATACGTGTTCTAAGCAGTTAAACATATGGTACTTACTGATAGTGACATTAACCAACTTGTGTTTGCTGTCTTTGTGTTTATACTTCAAGCTTACCCTGCTCTTGTGAGAAGAGATATTGATATTCACACTTTCTTACAGGATCATAAAAATGGCCCAGTGATAAGAAGGCTTCTTATTGTAATTATTGAGCAGATATTACAGTTGTGAGTATAACGTAATGTAATGATTTTATTAAAAATGATGAAAGAAGAAAATGGCACATTTCTAGTTGAAGAACAAATGCAATGAGTGGTAGGATGGCGTAAGAGATTGATGCTTATGTTCTTATGCATAATATGTGCTTGCATGATTGCTCGCTTAGTATTTCTGTTCCTCATTTTTCATAGTCTTTATCATGTTAGCAGTTCCACTCTGGAAGAGGTCTATATGGTTTGTCCTACTATGGGACATTCTTTTGCTATACTTCATGAATGGTACGTGGCCTCAAAAAGACACAAACATAGATGCAAAGGAGGATATTGAGTGGATAAAAGCCTATCTAGATAACACAGCACCGTTGGGGAATAACCTGTGGTACCAGCACATGAGACAAGAGGGGGAGAAAACATCTAAGGAGAGTTGCTATGTCTGCTTTCTCATCCCCTATGTCATGAATACAGTGCAATCTTTCATCGTCAGAGAAGTCCCAGAACACAATGCAAAGTGCCTCAGTCATCTTTCAGCATGAATGACTAGATGACAATTTCAGGGAAGTTGGGCCACTTTACAATGGAGATCTAAATAGTCATTTCCGTTCTAGGATGACTATATCAAGATCATACAGATGGAAAAGAAACCTGAATGCAAGAGAAAGATGTCTGTGTATGCTGCAACAGGACAGGATGAGGTCGTCATTGAAGAGATGAAGAATATGAACTACCCTGATGTGCCAGAAATAGCTGGATCCCCTGGATGTTGGGGAGTTTTATTCAATTAAGACATTTAAATGCTGCAAAATGGTCCAAATTGTGGTCTCCTGTCACACGAGCCAAGGATGGACATAGAGTTGAGCTTGGAGTCCTAGAACAATGATAGTGAGAGTCTGAACTCCCATATATTCCCACAGACAATGATACTTTGCAAGGCCAAGTTCAAAGACAATGTTCATAGCAGAAGGCATGGCTGATGAGACATGTTGGGCTAATTGGGTGGGGAGGTAAAGTGAAGTCAACCTCCTGGCACCTGGGTCTGAGCTTATGTGCTGCTAAGTGAACTGAATGTTCCAGACATGGCATGAGCATGCCAACCAATTGTAGCGGGCTGTATAACAAAGGGCCTTATAGTTTGATAAACAATGATAAACTGTGTAGTTAATAGTGTAAAAGATTACATGTTTTAGAGGCACGCATAAGTTCTCCACCTGAGAGTGGGCAGCCAATCACAATTCTAGTCCCTATAGAAAGTATATTTAGATGTTTCCCTTAGCCAATCCTAACCCTTGATAGGTTTTCTATTGTTTGCCACATAGAATGAGGCCACTGCTGACGTACCTTTGGCATTTAAGGATGTTTTTATGAGAAAATTGTTCAGAGCTTGAGCGAACGTTTGTTAATGTCCATTGTAACCTCCTTGTTTTAGATAATTGGTAATAAAACAGTATCTTTGCCATCTTCCTGAGTTGGTTTGATTATTTGGACTCAGAAGTACTCTGTGATCCCATCCATTGCATGCACGTTACTAAAGGTCCATGAGCTTACATATTTAAAACTGGGTACTACAAAAGAACCCAGCAGATAGTCAGTGTTACCTTTATATCCAAGTAGCTTCTCCGGTGTGCACAGGAGATACAGGCTGTGGCTTATTTGTGTGCTGACATTTTGTTCCAAATGTGTTCAAATGTGTCACCATCTCTCTGAACCTCTGGTTCTCCCTTCCAGCAAAATCAGTCTAGTGTATCTCTCTCAAAAAGTGTCCTCAGCGATTCTTGAATTCTCCTCCCAAGTGTCACCCGATGAGACGTGTCTCCTCCTCTCACTGCTATTTTATTGATTTGTTTATCAGTTATGTGTAATGTGCCTATACAGCAAATTGGTGTTTTAAGGCGCATCAAGGCAAGGGGGGGGACAAGGATGTAAGAATAAAAATGTTCCTACAAGGACTTGAGACATTCAGATCTTGTAAGTGCCTTAACATGAATTGAAGAGGGGCAAGTGGGAGGCGGGGGGGGGGGGGGGGGTTTGCAGGTCATGGAGGATGAGGGGTGAAGAGAACCAAGAAAAAGTGTTCCTACTAAGGCATGAGGCAAATTTGGCTTGTGCAGGTGCAGTAACAGATTTATCTTGGACTGAAATGCAAATGGACACTCCTTATAGATATTTTAGCAGTGAGTGAAAAGACTTGCAGAGCATTCCAGTAGTCTGAAAATGAACTTTTAGAAATACACATTGAAGCATCAGAGTTATGCGTAAACGTCAGTTCTTGATTAGAAATTGGAATCAAGATCAGAATCCAGATTCATTTTGTGGAGAATACTTGTTTTAACAGTTAAACATATGGTTCTTGCCAATAGTGATGTTCATTGAGTTTTGCTTGCTGTCTTTGTGTTATACTTCAAGCTTTCCTTGCTCTTGTGAGAAGAAACTTTGATGTTGGCACTTTCTTATGGAATCCTAAAAATGGCCCAGTGATAAGGAGGCTCCTTATTGCCATTATCGAGTAGATTTTGCAGTCTCAAGTGCAGCTCATCTACTCAAGCCACAATATGTACAAGAGGTACATAAAGTAAATGATGGGTGTTTGGAGTCATGGGCTAAGCATGCCAAACTGCTGACATGGGTAGAAGATGAATCAGGTCACATGATTGTAATCCTGTTGGCTAATGTGACATTGTGCTTCCGAAGATATGGAAAGAAGTATGTGGGAGACAACAAGGGCTGAAGAACTACAGTTGACGGTTCCAGTATGGGAGCAGGGACAGCCAACCTGATTGATCGATATTGGCCTTGTGGGTCTAAAGCCTACATGATATTGCCCAAGGATTGGGCAGGAATTTATTCATTGGTGCTCATTCATGTTCCAGCATTAGTGATTCCTCAGAGTGACCTAAATACTGGAGAACTTCCAAAAGCAGATGCCCATTTGAGAAGAAGATTGCTTGAGTTTCTCAATCAGACCAAGAGAGAGAATTACTTATCAGCCAAATCAATAGAAGCATATGATGCCATTCCTTATGAGCACAGGTTGTTTAGCAAGACTCCTTCAATCTTCACAACTATCTTCATGCCTTGGATCCAAACGATGGCCAATGCCAAATGGTTTGCAAATCACAACATGGGTGCTCCTGCAGATGATCAATACCACCACAAAGGGATTCAGTGCTATCAAGGAAGAGCTGATGGCCATACGACTGATGACCTTACAAAATAGATATGTCCCTGACATGATCACAGCGATGGAAGGAGGAGTTTGCACCATAATCGGGCCTTCATGTTGCACATTAATACCTTCCTATGATGACGTGACTGGGACCCTGACAAAGGCCATACCATTGTTAACACACCAGCATAACAAGATGGAAGATGAAACTGAGGACATTACGGATTACAGTTGGTTTACCTCCATATTTTCATGGATTCTGCAGTGGTGGTCAAACATATTTAAGGTCCTTGGGCAATATTGGTAATGGTGATGTTTGGATTCTGTGTGATCAGGATCAGAATTGCAGAATGTAAGAAGACAGCAACAAAGGCAGTAAGAATGAAAATCATGATCAATGTTGAATCAACATTTGGACCCAAAGAATTGATGGATAAATATTTATTTATTTATTTATTTATTTATTTATTTATTTATTTATTTTACATTTATAAAGCGCTCACACAGCCCGCAGGCATCGAGGCGCTGTCACAGGAATTGTTGTTTTTTTTTTTTTTCTTAGTTGCGGAATTGTGTTTTTGTCTTAGTTACGTATTTATAACGCGCTTAAACACCCAGAGGTTTTTAAGCGCGGACCCGGGGATCGAACCTGTTGTTGCTTCGTGTCGTCTTGCTTCCAAGACACGCACGCTGCCGCCGAGCTATCCTCCCGGGAAATATGTATATAGTTTGAGAGCCAATGATATACTGTGTACTTAACCGTGTTGAAGATGACATATTAATAAAACACTGTCTGTTGCCATTTTACGGAGTTGGTTCAATATTAATAAAACACCGTCTGTTGCCATTTTACAGAGTTGGTTCAATTATTTAGTTCAATTATTTGGACTCAGAGTTTTTCTGCGAACCCCATCCATTGCATGCACGATACTAAAGAACAATACATTCAAACCTATGTCCTTCTTAATGTTGCTGCACTGAATGTGAAGACACAATTAATGAGGTTATCAACAGTTGGGGCCAGAAGTCACCATTGAACTTAAAAAGGTCCAGAGGAGGCCCTTCAGGAGCAGGACTCATAGTTGAGGCATGGCATTTCTGACAGATTAAACACAATGGGCTCCTGAATTGTGTTTTTTTATTTCTCTTTCACTGCTAAATTGGAAAGAGATGCATCATGTTCTACCTTGTCTTTCCTGGTGCAGCAATGAGGGTTGTGTCCTCATGATCTCTTTTCAGATGACATGATGCTTCCCTATTGGATCATCCAAACTGTTATGTGATCAATTCTGATTGTTCATGTTTTGGCAAAAGAGGAGTGAGATACAGTTTGTTCAATTAATGAATATTTCCAAAATCACATCTAGTTATTCCTCCTCAAATCGACAGACCATTGCTTCCTTTTCACAACTTAAAGGTACTTAGTATTTTATCATCACAAGATCTCGGCGTGTTACTTCCTGTCCATGATATCACTTCCCGCCGGCAGCATCACTTCTTGCATCCATCTTAATTTGTCCCAACCTCCAGCTAAAGGCCACAAGAAACACTTCTGGAAACACCAAACAAGAAAAAATCACCTCATCCCTGCAAAACCAGGTGCACAATCATAGAGACCAACCACTGATTGATTAGGCGATCAAGACATGAGAAAATGTGGCATATTATCTGAACTCCCTAGGGTCGTCCAAATGAAGAGTGCAACAATAAAAGGTGAAAACCAGACATTGGGCCTCATTACGACCCTGGCGGAGGTCCATGGTGCAATTAGCACCATGGACCTTGGCGGATATGGGTAAATACCGCCATGGGGGTTGGCGGATTTACCGCCCCATTCCGACCCAGGCGGAGCGGTAAATCCCCAATCCCCATTTTGCCCTTCCCCATTCCCATTCTTGCCCCATAGGGCATAATGGGAGTGGGGAAGGCGTTAATTACGCCACCGTAGAATACGGTGGCGTAATTAACACGAAGGTCCCTTACCGCCATGGATTTTTCCGGCTGCTAAAAGCAGCCGGAAAACTCTCCATGGCGGTAAGGAATCTCGTAGTAGGGCGGAGAGGTACGCCATGCATTACGCTGGCGTAATTCCCTCTCCGCCAGGGTCGTAATGAGGCCCATTGACCAGCCTCTTTGCCTCTTCAATATACAGATCAAAGAGATTAGTTGTTTTCCTATAGCATAATGCATGGACCAGCTTGAATAATAATTACAGCTCTAGCTCTTTAATTAGATAACACTAATACTGTACTGATCCTCAGATTGTTGAAGCACAAATAGGGTAATTTTGTAGAATCCTTTTCTAATATAATAGTCTTCAACAGATACATAAAGCTTTTGATCAGTATGTTTAGATGTCTTTCATTGTCATATAATTGCTCTGTACAGCCAACATGTGTTTCGACCATGCAGGTCTTTTTCAAAGCCTATAGGTGATGATATGTACGTGAATATCTTCAAAAGATAATGCTGGTTGGATTCTGAGGATTTTGTACTGGTTAACAACTCACGATATTCATACTGCAAGATTATCACGTTCGACACTCACAGCTAATGACCTAGCTGATCACCTGAACCGTTGAGGTTTGGAGGATATATGTGAGGATGATAATTTGGCCTGGGCAGTGGAGACTCACATTGCACCCTTTCCCAAAAGAAAATACTAGAAGGCCGAAGAGGTTGCCAGCCTTGTTATGAACTGTAATATGAGGGTATGCAATGGAAGATTTCCAGGAGGACAGTCCAGCTTCAAACACATTTGTCAGTGGAGTGGGTAGTAGTCTAATTGACTGTATACTGGTAAACATAGAACTATGGTCATCCATAAGGAATTGTGAAGTAACTCCAATAGTTGAGTGTGATCATCACCCTCTTGTGCTTACTATCTGTAACCCTGTGGTTGGATTAGCAGAGAACAGTGTTGTACAGTCGAGTGCAGGTATTTCCATTGGAGGGCATGCTAAGAGAACTATCAAATGGGCAAAGTTAGATACAGCCAACCTTCTCCCTGCAATCTATAATTGCATTCTCCCTATGCTAGAAGCTCTGCTGTCGGAGAAGCCATGCTCAAGTGTGTATATTGGTACAGCCTACGTTGAAGCCACTGAGTATCTGGGAAAGTTCTTCACTACTCAGAAGGATATCGCAGGGGCAACGTGCTCACTGTGGAAGCAAGACACCATGTAGCAAAACTGGTTTGTTCCCCGGGTTTGCTCTTAGAAATTTCTGGGTATTAAGTGTGTTATAACCAATTACAAATAAAATTACTAGTGCTTGGCATGTAGAGAAAGCTTGCCTGAAGAAAAAAACCTTATTATGAGAAAGAATGTAGGATAGCGAAGGGGCTGTTGTTTCAAATAGCAAAAGAGGTTGCTGTAGATGGCACACCAGTATTACGGGAGGCCAGGAAAGACTGTAACAATTGAATCAAAAGCAAAAAGGAGGTTTATACAGAGGATCTATAGCACCAATTGCTAATGGCTATTACCAATGGAGAATCCTAAAGCATTTGGAAGCTGATGGGGGCAGGAGGTGCTGCAGAATATCCCCCACTCGTTGGTAGTATCCCTGAGCAAGCCTGGTACAGCCACTTTAGAGATCTGTATAGTGACGATAGATTCCCCGTTGACCACCATCAGCATGGGAAACCAACGACCTGGATTCCTCAGCTGTAGTTTTTCTACCACTTGTCCTGAGTTGCAAGAACGTAAGACTGGCTTTCATGGGCTAGAAAATAGGTAAAGCGCCAGGGCCGGACAAAGTTCAGACTCATTTTTACACATGTGAACCCATGATCTGCCTCGTGTAACCAGCAAGACTGTTCAATGCAGTTTTAAAATCAAAACCCAGTCTAGTTCCCTGCACTAAGGCTGAGATTGTGCCTATAGGGGGCAGGGGTCAACCATGAAATGACAGCCTGGTCTCTTTGCTAGATGCAAGTGGCAACATTTTTGCCAAGGCAGTTCTAGGGCACTTAGAGAACAGAACAGCACCCACCATTTACAAGCAGGTTTTCAGTCCAGCACTGGCACAACAGACCAAAGTCCTCACTTGCAGCTATTTTGTGACACATATGTGACACTGCAGAAGATGTCATTTTATTCTGTCTTCGTTGTCCTAAAACTGGCCTTTGATAAAGTCATGAGAAAAAGACGATGGGAGGTTCTGGCAGAGATGAATATGCCCCCATTTCTACTAGGAGTCAATCTGGGATTCTATTCCAATAAAAAAAGCCCTAATCAGATGGAAGTTGGATGTGAACACCAAGGAGATGATAGATATCGCGATGGGAGTGGCAAAAGGCTGAGTCTTTGCCACCCAATTGTTTTATCTCTTTATCAACGTTGTCATCAAAAGGCTGTCTCAGTTCTCCTTGGATGCCCACATCTCTTGCAGGGGGTACATTCCCATCCTCCTGTTTGCAGATGATGCAATGCTTACGTCACTTTCACCAGGGGGTATTCAACAGTCTGCCGAGTCTGGATAGCCACAACAATTAGCTGTATTACTCCGCAAAAGAAGGCAGTCAAGCCTTGCCCGAGTGATCAGCCAGCAGTCTTTGATGGTAGTACCCAAAATTAAATAGGGCTCACATGTTTGGTATCAACTAGCTGCAATTGGGATAAGCACTTTTTGGGCCCGGCCAGTCTCAATGAGTACCTCATCTAAGCAAATGATTAAAGTGCTGCTAAGGCTAAAGCAGAATGTGATTCATCACACTTCAGTAACCAGAAACCCAGTCTTAAAAGCCGGATGGAACTGCCCATCAGCCCCTGGACATGGTGAATACTTGGATGTCACACAACCTACACGTCTGAGATCCCTGTACACTGAATTTCAATTAGGCACCCTACCGGTCAGAAAATGCACCAGCAATTGGAGTAGCAGTGGAGTGGAGCTTTGCCCACTCTGTGATGAAATGTCAGAGTCCATTTTAAGCTACTTTGTTCAGGATACTCCCTCAGGAACATGTATCTGAAACCACTATCCCTGATCGGATCAATTTGAACAACGGCCGAGGAAATGATATATTTCCGCAGCTCGATTGACAGCTTAGCAGGCCACTCCACATGTCATTTCTCGGGGAGAGCATGGAGGCGGAGATTGGGAAAAGTGCCACAATGCAATCAGGTCCGGGTTGCTTTTCCGGCTTCTAACCAACTTGCTCCGGAGTTCCAGGTAGGATGATTGTGCCTCGCTGGCTGAGAAGTGCAACTGGCCAGGACTTGAGGAAGGCAGATAGTCTGGTACTATAAGGCGCTAGATTTTTAATTATGATCCCCTCCGTTCCCTAATTCCAGGGAGTGATGGGCATGTGAATTAATGATTGATTAACTTTTACGTGCACCTGGTCAGGAGGTTTCGTGTTTTTGCGTAAATCTGCACTTTATTGCATTTGCACTTTATGCGTGGGATATTTCCATTTAAGTGTTGTTTGTACTCTTATATGCCTGGGTGCCAATCTATTCATCCTAGCGTTTGCTGACTTGAATACATGTAAATATGTTTTAATGTGTAATCGCAACACATTTTTTATAGTATGTTTGTGTTTTATGGGTATATCAATGTATTTATTTTATGTGCTTTTATGGCACATTTGCCGAAAATAAAGCTGATGATGACGAATACTTTGCAGCAAACATTTCTAAAATAGAGACTCTCTCCTAACCTTCCTTACATTCCCTCTTTGTACATTCCACATTCCGCCTTCTCTGCCATCCTCCTCTGCCTCTATCTGCCACTTTAGTCACACTAATACTGAAGCGCTCTGTAGTGATTTGCTATCATTGTTGCTTTCAATTAAGTACTTCTTTATCTATGTTATGCTTTGTTATTCATATGCGTCCGCATTCCAGCTCAATACTAAACCGTGGGCCTGCTGAATAAAGCTGGTTCTTACAAACAACTTTGCCTCCTGCCTCATACCTTACACGCACCAAACTCTACTGAGGAAGACAATCCCCTTTTGTGTGCCAACATACTCTCTTGCTCCTAACCTTGTTAATCTATTGCCCCTTTAGTGACCTCTCACTGGGTTAAACGCTTCAACCTGTCCTTCGACTCTACTTGCTTTCCCTCCATTTTCTAAACAGTCACGGACATCCCTCTGCTAAAAATGCTAGGGAGGGACCCAAACCTGCTGGCGAACATTTGCCTTGTGTCTCTACTTCCACACTACTCTAAAGTGCTCCAAGGGTTGTGTTCAACCATCTTAGCAATTTCTTAGACATCGACAACCTTTAAGGCCCCTACAAGTAGGTTTCCACTCCTGTCAGTCCACAGAAACTGCTCTAATGACTGTCTCCTACTTCATCTGTCAGCTGCCTTGACACTGTCTCCTCAATACTTTCTCTCTTCTTGGGATTGGTCGTCAAGCCCTTGATTGGATTGATTCCTCCCTGGCACCTCACCAATTCTCTGAGTCCAGAGGCAACACTACTTCTCAACTCACTCCTCTAACTGTTGGTGTTCCACAAGGCTCCACCGTGGGTCCACTCCTCTTTAGACTTTACACTAAACTCCTCCTTTGGGTTCTCCTACAAACTGATATCCAAATCTTCTCTTATCCTGCACTCTTCTTTGATCTCTCTATCAATATTTCTGTTATGAAGGCACTCGTGGAGGCAGGTAAGTCTTTGTGATATGGATTTATTCAGTAAACAGGTAAAAGACCCCCAGCACATTAGAAACATCCAATGTAGGCAAGGGACAACTCCAACTGACAACTATAGAACGCTGGGGACAGAGCATACAGCTAGTGCCCTGTGACATCATTAGAACCTGGCAGCAGTGACAACTCCACGCTTCCATGGCTTCTAGTATTGCATGCATGTCTCCCCTTCCATATTAATAACAACATAATGTAATAACTTCACAACACATCTCCCTCTTTTTCATAAAAGTTCTTCACCCAATACCTCCGCTTTACACGTGACATCTTTTTACAGTAGCGATGCGGTTTTTATTCCAAACCTGACCGCCAGCAACACGCACTGCACCCTTCAACACCGCAACAACTCTAACCGGGTCAGAATAGAACAAGTCACCCTTCTTTCTCACCACTCCCTTCTTAATCCTCACCCAGTCACCACACTCCACACGCACTTCCTTCCCTCCTCTCCTTTTATTCTCACGCATAACCCATTCACTCTTCTTCTTCTTGAGAGACTTCCTCACCTCATCAATGACTACATCAGATTCCCTGCTCCTGCCTAACCATGGCAGACACGCCATGGAGTAAGGTTTTCAACCTCTCATAAGTTTGAACGGACATAGACCGGTGGTATCGTGAGGCGCCATGCGCAATGCCCACATCCTATTTTGAATAGTCGCCAATTTATCAAATCCACACTCTTCCCCCATGTGAATGCTCTCCATCACACATCTATTCAACCTCTCAACTACTCCATTTGTTTCCGGATGATAAAGAGCTGCCCTCTTATGGCTCACACCACATTTTTCCAAATACTTGGGAAAACATCCACCGGTAAATTGCGTGCCATTGTCTGTGAGGACACTTCCTGGGAGACCCTCACTTGAAAAGATCTCTTGCAAAACCTTAACCATACTTTCCCCCGATATTTCTCTCACAACTTTGAAATCTACCCACCTAGAGAACAAATCGACAACCAGAACCACGAATCTTCCCCGACCATATCCCAAATCGACAGGTCCTAATATGTCCATAGCTATATCACTCCAAATTTTAGTCGTAACACCAACATCGATTAAAGGTTGTCTCTTGGCCTCTACGCCCTTACCACTTTTTATGCAAAATTGGCACTCACTCAAACGAGCTTCAACTTCCTTATCAAAACCTGGCCACCAGTACTCCGTCCTCAGTACCCCTTTGGTCTTTGCGATGCCAATATGTCCACTGTGCGCCAGATCGATAATTTTTCTATGAATCCCCACTGGTGCTACTGCCCTCTCCCACCTGAACAATATCTCATACGCAACTGACAATTCATCCTTCACCTCCCAGAAAGGTCTTTCTTCCTCCAACAAGGACAATTTATTTGGCCAAACATCAGAAACTACATAGGATATCACCCTGCTCAAAATCACATCCTTCCTTAACTCATCCAACCACTCTTGCTTGGATACAATGCCTTCTGTACTTACAAACACCATCTCCATGTTATCATCTTCAATCCTATCTTGGGAACTAACCTTGACTCTAGACAAATTGTCCGCCAACGTGTTCTCTCTTCCAGGAATCACCTCCATCGCGAACTTGTGGGCTTGCAACCTGGTGACCCACCCAGCCACCCTTCGAGAAATTTTGTCCAGACCTTTCGTCTCAAAGATTACTTTCAAGGGTTTGTGATCCGTCCGGATCACAAATTCCACACCCCAGACAACATTTTTAAACCTCTCTAAGGCCCAATAACGCGCGAGAACTTCCTTTTCAAGAACAGAATACCGTACTTCCGCACCCTTTAGGCCGCGTGAAGCCTGGGCTATTATAACTTCCGACCAATCATCCTGTTTCTGTGCCAAAACGGCTCCCAGGCCACCCTCACTAGCATCTACCATAATAATAGACAATATTCTTGTATCAAAACATCCCAAAGGCTTTGCCATGTCTATTTCCTCTTTGATTCTGGTAAATTCTGCACCACACTTGCAACTCAATATGAAATCAGCACCTTTCCTTAATATTTTCCTCATCTCACGAACTTTAGTTGCATAGTCTTTCACAAATTTTTGATAAAACTCTGTCATACAACAAGTTCACTTTTTGTTGTGGGTTTCTCGATTTCCTTTATCGAGTTAATGATGCTTTCCTTGGGTTTCACCCCCTCAGCTGACACTTCATGGCCCAAATAGTCCACCTTAGATACCGTAAACTGACATTTTTCTTCCCTTAAAGTAATGCCTCTCTCCTCGAAAATTTTCAACACATCATTAAGACTCCTGTCATGTTCTTCTAACGTCTCACCACAAATCAGCACATTGTCTTTGAAGCAAAATACTCCCTTTACCGACCCAATCAACCGATCCATAATCTTTTGGAATACCAATGAGGCTGACGCCAACCCAAACAGGATTCTTCTAAATTGAAATACACCCTCGTGCATTATAAAAACCGTAACCTTTCTACATTCTTCCGTCAGCTCAACCTGGTTGTATGCGGATGCCATATCAAGTTTTGAAAATATCTTGCCCTGGCCCACCATGGTCAACATCTCACCCATGTTTGGCAAGGGGTGCCTGTCGACCATCACACACTTGTTGAGCTCACTCATGTCAATGCACAATCTCAGATCACCAGAACTTTTTTTAACCATTACCACCGGTGACACCCATTTGACACCTCCCGCTCTCTCAATCACACCCATCTGTAGTAGTTTTTTAAGTTCATTCTTCACACCCTCTCTCAAAGAGAAAGGTACCGGCCTGAGCTTAGCAACAACAGGCACACTACCTCTTTTTAGAATAATTTGGTGTTGAAATCCCTTCACCTTTCCCAAACCTTTCTCAAAAACTCCCCATTGGTCTGTCACATACTTGTCTACTTTATTGCAAGACACAGACACCTGAAGCACCTGCTCGGGGTGATTGGGATCTAATTGAATGGCCAAGCTCTTCTGTTCTCTCCACCCCAGCAATGATAGCCCTTTCTTGGTGCCATAAACCTTTCCTCTACACCTCCTTCCTTTTAACTCGAATTCACACCATACAAATCCCAGTAACACAATCTTGTCCTGATTATACCCTCCAGGATTGATATCCGGTTCACTTCATAGGGCTACGACCCCGCACATCTCCTTCTCAAATACACTTCTGGATACTAACGTAATCTTCGAGCCAGAATCAGCCATCATAGAGACTTCATGACCGTTCACACTCACAACCGCATACGGTCACTCACAATCGTCTCCATTCTCAAAATCCAACACCACATTCACGGCATTAACAAAGACATTCTGCATTGGAATTATCACTTCCTCCTCTGACGATCTTCCATCTTCTTCCTCATTGACATACAAAACCTTCTTTTGGCCGGATTGTCCAAATTGGTAGTTCTTACAGCAGTTGGCATAGTGACCCTTCCTCTTACACTTTGCACACGTCACTTTACAGCCAGGGCACACAACAGATGAAGCAAAATGCGTACTGCTCGCACATCGAAAACATAGTCTGTCCTCTTTTCTTTCAGTCCTCTGCCCTGGCTCTTGGTTTCTCTTCTCTTCCCCGACAACTCTGCTCGACTGCTTGGTTTTCCCCCTTCTTTTGCCTTTGTTATCTGCTACATTTAGCACTTCACTCTTTACTTCCTTGAGGTCGCTTGTTTCATTCTTCGACAACTTAGCGACACATGCCAATGAGTGTTCCACACGTTTAGCAAGATCCAGAACCTCATCAAGATTGGGGTCGTCCTTCAGCCACAATTCTTCACGTATCTTATTGGACCTACAATGAGTCATAAACTGGACTGGAGTTAGGAGTGGTGATATGCTGGAGTAAGGAGTAGTGATATGCTGAAGTGCTGGGACTGGAGTCAGGAGTAGTGATATGCTGAAGTACTGAGGCTGGAGTCAGGAGTAGTGATATGCTGAAGTGCTTAGACTGGAGTCAGGAGTAGTGATATGCTGAAGTGCTGGGACTGGAGTCAGGAGTAGTGATATGCTGAAGTGCTGGGACTGGAGTCAGGAGTAGGGATATGCTGAGGTGCTGGGACTGGAGTCAGGAGTAGTGATATGCTGGAGTCAGGAGTAGTGATATGCTGAAGTGCTGGGACTGGAGTCAGGAGTAGTGATATGCTGAAGTGCTGGGACTGGAGTCAGGAGTAGTGATATGCTGAAGTGCTGAGACTGGAGCCAGGAGTAGTGATATGCTGAAGTGCTGAGACTGGAGTCAGGGGTAGTGATATGCTGAAGTGCTGAGGCTGGAGTCAGGAGTAGTGATATGCTGAAGTGCTGAGACTGGAGTCAGGAGTAGTGATATGCTGAAGTGCTGAGACTGGAGTCAGGAGTAGTGATATGCTGAAGTGCTGAGACTGAATTCAGGGGTAGTGATATGCTGAAGTGCTGAGACTGGAGTCAGTAGTAGTGATATGCTGAAGTGCTGAGACTGAAGTCAGGGGTAGTGATATGCTGAAGTGCTGGGAATGGAGTCAGGAGTAGTGATATGCTGAAGTGCTGGGACTGGAGTCAGGAGTAGTGATATGCTGAAGTGCTAAGACTTGAGTCAGGGGTAGTGATATGCTGAAGTGCTGAGACTGGCATCAGGGGTAGTGATATGCTGAAGTGCTGGGACTGGAGTCAGGAGTAGTGATATGCTGGAGTCAGGAGTAGTGATATGCTGAAGTACTGGGACTGGAGTAAGGAGTAGTGATATGCTGAAGTGCTGGGACTGGAGTCAGGAGTAGTGATATGCTGAAGTACTGAGGCTGGAGTCAGGAGTAGTGATATGCTGAAGTGCTTAGACTGGAGTCAGGAGTAGTGATATGCTAAAGTGCTGGGTCTGGAGTCAGGAGTAGTGATATGCTGAAGTGCTGAGACTGAAGTCAGGGGTAGTGATATGCTGAAGTGCTGGGACTGGAGTCAGGAGTGGTGATATGCTGAAGTGCTGAGACTGGTGTCAGGAGTAGTGATATGCTGGAGTCAGGAGTAGTGATATGCTGAAGTGCTGGGACTGGAGTCAGGAGTAGTGATATGCTGAAGTGCTGGGACTGGAGTCAGGAGTAGTGATATGCTGGAGTCAGGAGTAGTGATATGCTGAAGTACTGGGACTGGAGTAAGGAGTAGTGATATGCTGGAGTCAGGAGTAGTGATATGCTGAAGTGCTGGGACTGGAGTCAGGAGTAGTGATATGCTGAAGTACTGAGGCTGGAGTCAGGAGTAGTGATATGCTGAAGTGCTTAGACTGGAGTCAGGAGTAGTGATATGCTAAAGTGCTGGGTCTGGAGTCAGGAGTAGTGATATGCTGAAGTGCTGGGACTGGAGTCAGGAGTAGTGATATGCTGAAGTGCTGGGACTGGAGTCAAGAGTGGTGATATGCTGGAATCAGGAGTAGTGATATGCTGAAGTGCTGGGACTGGAGTCAGGAGTAGTCATATGCTGAAGTGCTGGGACTGGAGTCAAGAGTAGTGATATGCTGAAGTGCTGGGACTGGAGTTAGGAGTAGTGATATGCTGAAGTGCTGGGACTGGAGTTAGGAGTGGTGATATGCTGAAGTGCTGGGACTGGAGTCAGGAGTAGTGATATGCTGAAGTGCTGGGACTGGAGTCAGGAGTAGGGATATGCTGAAGTGCTGGGACTGGAGTCAGGAGTAGTGATATGCTGGAGTCGGAGTAGTGATATGCTGAAGTGCTGGGACTGGAGTCAGGAGTAGTGATATGCTGAAGTGCTGAGACTGGAGCCAGGAGTAGTGATATGCTGAAGTGCTGAGACTGGAGTCAGGGGTAGTGATATGCTGAAGTGCTGAGGCTGGAGTCAGGAGTAGTGATATGCTGAAGTGCTGAGACTGGAGTCAGGAGTAGTGATATGCTGAAGTGCTGAGACTGAAGTCAGGGGTAGTGATATGCTGAAGTGCTGGGACTGGAGTCAGGAGTGGTGATATGCTGAAGTGCTGATACTGGTGTCAGGAGTAGTGATATGCTGAAGTGCTGAGACTGGAGTCAGTAGTAGTGATATGCTGAAGTGCTGAGACTGGTGTCAGGAGTAATGATATGCTGAAGTGCTGGGACTGGAGTCAGGAGTAGTGATATGCTGAAGTGCTGGGACTGGAGTCAGGAGTAGTGATATGCTGAAGTGCTAAGACTGGAGTCAGGGGTAGCGATATGCTGAAGTGCTGAGACTGGAATCAGGGGTAGTGATATGCTGAATTGCTGGGACTGGAGTCAGGAGTAGTGATATGCTGAAGTGCTGGGACTGGAGTCAGGAGTAGTGATATGCTGGAGTCAGGAGTAGTGATATGCTGAAGTGCTGGGACTGGAGTCAGGAGTAGTGATATGCTGAAGTGCTGGGACTGGAGTCAGGAGTAAGTGATATGCTGGAGTCAGGAGTAGTGATATGCTGAAGTACTGGGACTGGAGTCAGGAGTAGTGATATGCTGAAGTGCTGGGACTGGAGTCAGCAGTAGTGATATGTTGAAGTGCTGAGAATGGAGTCAGGAATAGTGATATGCTGAAGTGCTGAGACGGGAGTCAAGAGTAGTGATATGCTGAAGTGCTGAGACTGGAGTCAGGGGTAGTGATATGCTGAAGTGCTGGGACTGGATTCCGGAGTAGTGATATGCTGAAGTACTGAGGCTTCGAGTCAGGAGTAGTGATATGTTGAAGTGCTGGGACAGGAGCCAGGAGTAGTGATATGCTGAAGTGCTGGGACTGGAGTCAGTGTTATTGTAGAGCTGAGATTGTTTGAGCCGGCAGTTCTGATGCATTGAAGTAATGAGACCGGAGGCAGCGGTACTGAAGTACTGAGACAACAGAGGCCAGGTGTATTGCTTTCTAGCCCCATCTTTGCCTCCAATATCTTTTTTTTTTTCCACCTATCCCCTCGGACTTAAATTCCTCACTCCACGACTGAGATCACGTGGCTCTTTTTTAGAGGAGCTGTCGCAGGCAGTTAGCTCGTGTTCTCTTTTTCATGTGCACAGAGATCAAGCACGTTTACATTTTTAAATTGCAAATATTATTGTTAGAGAAACACTAAAGTCTAAAATTCCAAATTGCGGCTTAAATGATATAATTTTCTGTCTGACTGAAAACACAACGCTCGCTATTTTCTTTGCTCTGTTAGTCGCAGTGATGTTCTCTTCCCTGTTTTTTTGTTGCTGCCCCTATTAGTAAATGACCGGAACGGCAACACTTACCGGAAATCACTTCATTCTGGCGCCTCTTGCTCACTGTGTTTTAATGTTTGAAATGCTAGGGTTGCACAGAACGTCATAATGCAGCCAGGGCTAGTGTCATTGCCAGCAGGCATTCTTAACAACAACAAAAACTTTGTTTCCTAGCAGGATGTATCGTTTGGTGTGAAAAGGAAAATATACATTCCATAGGATTATCTAATCCGACACGGATGTGTGATTTGGTTAACACAAAATATTTTAACGAACCCGAGACATGCCAGTTCATTGTATTAATACAATGGAAAAAAAAAAAAAAAAAAAAAATACATCTTTTTTTAATTAACCTGAGACATGCCAGTTTCATTTACTAATACAATGGAAATAATTCAATCAGTATAAAATATAAGTCAGTTATACATGTGTACCATTCTCCATGAATTCCTTTGTCAAAGCTGCAAGTAACTTGAATATAGACATTTTAAAAGCACAAACGCCACAATATGTACATTTCGTTTAACCTCAGCAAACATTCACCATGTATTCAAAAGTGAACAATGTCTCAGGACAAAGATTTCATTTTAAAGAAAACTAAATTAAATCAGAACATCCCAGCCTATCTAAATATCTCTACTTTTAATTTATTCGAAATAAATACCCAATTTCTTCTCAATGGATATGCCAGTGTTTCAAACAACACTTTAGAAAACTAAATTTAAAGACAGGCTATTTGACATGTATTTGTGTAAATCGCATGCACAAAGAAACATGTCGATTTAACTTGTATGTTTGCTAGATTCCTGTAAATGGTGTCTTTATGGTTGTATACTAATTGACCTTTTCACAATTGACCTCGGGAGAATTGACCTCGGTAGAATTGCCATAATTTAGAAGGTCAATTAGGACATATATGCGGGGGGAAAACGCCCTGTATCCCCCCACCCAATAAAAAAAAAAAAAAAAACGCAAACCCACATCCGATACCCTAATATTATTTATAATCCCAAACCAACCCAATACATACATAAAATAACTAAAATAATATAAAGGTCAATTGTGCAGAAGGTCAATTAGGACCACTATAATTAGGTCAATTGTGCAGAAGGTCAATTGTAAAAGGTCAATTTGGGTAATAACGTCTTTATTGCATTATGGTGTAGCAATTGTACATTTTGGCATTTTTCAATGGGCATTTTAAAGTGGGAAAAGCATGTGGCAGTTAAAAACCCTTTTCCCCTTTTTCTTGAGGGACCAGAGCCAGTAATAGGACTCTGCTTGGTGATATAACCAGGGACTGTCACCAATCACATTGTTTTCCTAGATATGTGCAAAGTGAGATATAATGTGGATCGCATTCTGTACTTGCCCAAAGCCCAGAAAGGAAGTGAGTCATCTCCCAATACACACACCATGTGGGTCTATTCCACCAAATCCAAAGTTTCCACTTCTGAAATATTTGCTAATTACCCATGTACAGTCAATCAATATATCACTCTCAGAACTTTCACAAATAAGAAGGACTGGGTATTCATCAATTCCTCTTTAGAGCAAACCTAGCCTCAAAACTATATTTCTGAATGGAATTATATGCACATAGAAATTTATTTTGACTGTCATACAAGCAGACGAGTACCCTCTCAAGCACTAGTTCAATTCTCCCCCATCCAGTAACAGGTGGGCATCACTCAACAAGATGGGCCATCTTCTTTTAGAAAATTGCTTTACTTGAGGTTTGATAGAGGTCATGGTGTTGTAGAGAAAAGGTTTGTCCTCCCTGAGAGGCAGGACTATCCGATTTGAATGGAGAGCTTAGGCTTCCAGCCAGGCCAAACGCATGGAAAAACCTCACTATGAGGAGAAAATCTTCCGCCAATGAAATGAGTGTGCCGGCAGAGTAGTGCAGGGTTTGGATGGCTCATTCTAATTGGTTATTTATAACGCACTTAATACCCAGAGTTTTCTAAACACGGAGCAGGGGATCGAACCTGTGTTGCTCCGCGTCATCTTGCTTCCAAGGCGAGCACTTTGCCACTGAGCTATCCACCCGAGACAAATGAGCTTGCACTGGCGAGATGAGCATACTGCTGGGGTAGTGCAACGGCTGGATGGAGTACTGCTGACTCGAATTGGATTAGCAGAAGAGGATTCAGAGCACAAGAGAAACAGAACAATGATTGAAGAAGGAAGGCAAAGAGAACAGGGAAGCCACAATAATACAGTGAAAAGCACTGTGGCAACAAGATAAGTTGTGGTGCAAAGCTTGCCCATTCTGCACAGTATTTGTTGTGGATGAGACAGGGCACCACCTCCAGGAACGTGCCATGCTAAGTGGAACGTAGCAGCCATCTTGTGGTTGGCTGATAGATATTACTCAATGTCTTGGTTGCCTAACAATGTGACTAACCTCTCCAATGGTCCCAAACCAACCATGACAGGTCCCGTTTTCTAACAGCTTCCCCCCACAGCCTGGTTCCTCTCCTCTGCATTGGGTCTATCCACTTCCTTTTCCACTGAGAAGGCCTTTGGTCCATGCAAGCCTCTCTCACATATGTCTGCAAGCCATCCAAAATGAGTCCAAAGGAAAGCAAGCTAGTCTATTCTGGGAGTTCCCTAGATACTAGGTCCTGCTACGTTACTGACTGACAGAAGCCTGGAAGAATTAAGCTCCCAAAATAGTTGAAAATAAATGAGGAAAAGCAATTTAACAACAGATGAAAGTTACAGGTGGGAATATTCGGAGATCAAATCCAATTACCTCTAATTAAATTTGGATGCTGTAAGTACTCGAACATTACATCAAAGACATTGCAGAAGTTTGATGAATGAAGATCAACCTTTCATCAAGGGAGTTCCCAGACTAGTCACTTGACAAATTGCATAAGGTGTAGCCTTGAAAAAGTCCTGTTGGGTGAAACACGTGTTGGCAAGCAACTTCTACACTGACAGGAAACGTATGCATGTGATTTCTGTAAACACATAGATGACTGCATGATATGCAATCGTCAAATGAATACTTATTAATAACAATAAAGATTGTCAACATAATTCTGATGAAGAATAATTCTTAGTTAACTATTGGATTGTAGAGCGATGAGCACAAAATACCCGAACGACTGTTTGTATTGTGATACAAGTAGATTGATGATTTGTGCTCACCATCTGCAGGATGTGTGTCTTTCCCACCACAGATACACCATCATACAGAAGCATAATCATTACCATATCTAGCCAATTCACACTTGAAAAGAACTTGGGTCAGCTTGCCTCAGTTCAGGCTCAACTGCCCCACGTGACCAGGTCCTGCTTCTTCCTTGAGTGATCTAGGAAAAGTGCAGCTAGACTCAGGGTACCACCTACAAGCCTCCTTGACTCTTACACGCATTGCCCATGGTCACAAGATGGCACATCTCTCAAAAAGTAGCAATGTAATTCCATCTTGCATCCCCAACACCCTATTTAATTTCGCCTTTAATCCTCCAATCCATCCCCCACACTTACCTATAGCATTCCCCCATCAAACATGCCCTGTCATCTGATTGCAACATCTGTCAAAGTACATGCACTTCTTATTGCGTTAAAAATAATTTTGTTCACCACCAGACTCAAGGCTCATGCCAGTTAGACCCTTCAATTGCCACCTCCTCCCATACGATGCCACTTAGCCAAACCTATTGACTTCTCTCCATCCTCTTTAAAACATGTTGTGGTCACTTCCATGCTCCTGGCCCTCTTTCTATCTTTCCCGTCTATCAACCCTAGCACTCTGAAGCTCTAATTCCATTTTCCACAACCAACCTTGATCTCCTTCTGGAATACCTTCTCTCAGAGGGCCCAAACATAATAAAGCGAGCCTTTGACATCCTTAGCTTGACGAGCATCATAGCATACTGCTTGACTCCTTCCTGTCTGACCATTCATTGTTTGCTAGAATGCAGCGACTATGCATGTTCTCTCCCAATGGCAGACCCACCATAATCGATGCCTCCATTACCAATCCACCCAGGTCCATGCAAAGACTTTGGACGTAATGTTCCTTTCGTCCTCCCTCCTATCCTCATGCCCCTTGATTGTCCCCTTTTTTCAGACCACTTCTTGCTCCGCTCCACCTTGATCTCCAAACATACGTTTCTGCCTGAATCCTGGATACTTTGGGCCTCATTACGACCCTGGCGGAATTTTTCCGCCAGGGCCGGACTTTACCGCCATGGCGCAAAGTCCCTTTACGCCATGGCGGATGGCGGACTTACCGCCCCATTCCGAGTGGAGTGGAGCGGTAAATCCGCCAATCCCCATTCTGCCCTTCCCCATTCCCATTCTGTCCCATAGGACATAATGGGAGTGGGGAAGGCGTTAATTACGCCACCGTAAATTACGGTGGCGTAATTAACACGAGGGTCCCTTACCGCCATGGTTTCCTCCGCCTGCGAAAAGCAGGCGGAAAATTGGCCATGGCGGTAACGGAACTCGTAATTGGCGGTAAGGGGTTGGCGCAGCTAACGCTGGCGTTAACCCCTTACCGCCAGGGTCGTAATGAGGCCCTTTGTCTAAACCAGGTGTGCTCTTCCTTCCAAGTCCTCTCACCCTTGGATGCCTGCTCCATTGATACACCATTTCTTAGTTTCTACTGTGTGCTTGCTACCCCCTTCAAGCAGTGTGATTCTGCTCATATTCCTGTTCTCACCACTAGATCCAGCATGCCTTTCAAAAGCTATGGTGCAACATGCAAATACACATTAGACACTGGTGAAATCCCACTCACCCTGCTTACAGACTTCGTACAAGGAAGACCTTCTCTTGCTTTCCCTCTGCGCTATGCTTCCCTTTACTACAGCAACCTCATCTCCTCTCTGCTCTCAACTACATAATCCATCCAAAAATCCTCCAGGCCATGCTTACCACTCCTCATCCACTCGCCATCCCTCTTGCTTCTTGGTTGATGACTTGCTTTCTTCTTCTCCTCAGAAATCGTACAAGATCCATGATCCCCTCCCTAATCTCCTCTAGGTACCTCCTCTTCCCTCATAAACCCTCCTCTTACTTCTTCTCTGAGTTCCCTCCTACATCCCAAGTAATCTGCTTCCTATCCACCAGACATCCAATCCCTCCAGTGCCCCACCTCCATCCCTTCGCACCTCACATATTGAGGGCTCTTGCTCCCCTCACCACCCTTCATGTCTCCTTTCCCGCCAATCTCTCACTCGCATCCTGGATCTTAACTGTCTGCTACAGCATAACATAGCCACCATGCTCCTGAAGAAACCAATGGCAGCACATACTGATCAGAGTTAATTGTAAAAGGCCTGTGGGAGGCCTGATCGCAGAACTTACAAAAGGGGACAGGGAACCTCTTTGATATGCAATTTGTCAGCTTGAAGCTAGCTCCCAGCCCCCGTATGAATGGCAGTGAATGTCAGGTCTGGGACAACCTTTTACAATAGGCCACCCCTGCAGCGTGACCCCTTTTAGAGGAAAGCAGTATGTGATTTGATGGAGACAAAAGGTCTGTTCTCGCCACATACTTCAAAGGAGACCTGTGCTTTGATCAGGAGCCTCAGAAAGCTAAATTAAACATAGAGATACTTTGATCTACAACAGACAGGAAGATGGGTGGACTTAGTAGTAAATGTCATCACTCCTTACCTTTCCTCTTGCCAATCACTCTGGTTATGACTTCATGCATAACAGAAGATGGTTGGTGGGGAACCAGGATTAGTTCATTAAGGTAGGCTTAGCCTGCACCAATTACTGAGGTCCATTTGGCTTTAAAAGATGGTTGAACCCCTCTTTTGGCAGACCACCCAATGACTTCTAAAGGAGTAAGATGAAGGACTCATTTGGACCCTGGCTAAAGGTAAAGTCTGTTTTACAGCTTCTGCCAGTGAAACAGGGCCAGGATTTCCAAGAGGGAACCAAGGTCCCTCTCCTAAACATCTCAAAGGGAACAGAAGGAGATACTTACCTCAGTGGACCTGTCCAGCAGCTCCAGAACCAGCACCCAGCCAGCACACAATGTCCACTGCTAGGTTCTGCCAGCAAGGTTCCTAGGTGGGAAGTGCCAGAGAGTCTCTGAACAAAGGACAGCTGTTGCCTGCAAAACACTCTCCTCAAGTTTGGTCAATCCACTTTAAGGACATCACAAACCCAGTGTAGAAGCTAGGAGGAGTGCCCAACAAGCATCAACCAGCATCTATCTTTTATGGACTTTTCTAATGCAGTCGAGCTCTCGAACCGCGACCGGCTGCACCACTGACTGTTGTCACGCTGCAGTCACTAAAGCTGTCTGAGATGCCTCAACCAGCGTTCCAGATCCACCAACCAGCACAGAGACAACATTTATTGACCCTGAGTCACTGTGTAGGTCACCCTGCAGCCGTCCGTCCAGGGCGCTTGCCGAGCTGCCTGCCGCCTGACACCGACAGCTGTCTCCCATATTGAACCCTGTCACAGGAGCTGAAAAGCATCCTGGAACTGACTCTATGCTGTCGAGAATCAAAATCATCTCAAGCACCATGTACATTGTGGTTCAGTCCCCCTGGTCTTTCTCTGAATGCCCCTAGTGTCATTTATGAACCCTTTATCCCTTGGCGCTGAAACCAAACAACCTTGAACAGTTAAGACTGATTGCATATTGCTTACTTACTATTCTCTTGTCAGTATCCAGAGTGCATACCTTTCTTTCGTGAAACTGTGAGTCCTCTGTGTTTCTTTACAGGGTGGGTTGTATTTTGTAGTGAGCTAGAACTGTCTGTTGTAATGATAATAAAGTTGATATTTGTATACAACCTTGACTGAACCATCCCTTTTATCATTGAGTAATCATTGTATTTCTGCTGTGTAGCAACTAACCAATGATCTATGACCTTGCAGGGATAAGCCTGCCGTTCCGTCCACGTTACCAAAATTGGACATGGAGGTTTATAATTTGCTTGTGTTTCCAATCTGTTCATATCCCTTCTGGTGTACTAGAGGTGTGGGGCTGATTGATGGTTTAGAAACCAATACTCATCCCTGGACCACGCGTGCCCTAGAAGTTGATACGTCACACAGCCCACATCCTTTTCTTTTTCCCCAATCTTCTCCCACCTCGAGCCACTGGCTCCAGCTACGCTGGATCCCCATGTGCATCCAATCCCTTCAAACCCTCTCCTTCTTGTCTTTAAATGCAATCATGTCTTAGCACAAACCTACTTGTCACTCTCAATCTTCCAACACTGTCCTCCTCACCTTGTATGATCCACAGCTATCTCTAAGCTGTCTGCCCCTTGACCTCTGTTGGGCTACCTCCATTCCTTTTCACTAGTTCCTCCACATCGCTGGAATTCTCTAACACCAGACATCAAATCCATCCCAGAATAGCTGGCAACAAGCTGGCCCTAAAAAAGCTTCACCTCTCCCTGGAAGAAGATCCCCCGCGACCTTTTTTCCCCTAGTTCCAACCTCCCTATGCTCCTAAACCGTGCCTCTGATTCTGATGCACTGTCTGTATTTTATCACATGGAAATAAAACTGTATGTTTTCATTGCCAGCACTCATACCCTATGTTTTTCTTTATTTTTTTTGTTCTCGTCTGTCCATTTCTCTGTACCTGTACCAATTCTGAATATACCGAAACAAGTGCACATCGCAGCTGCCAGGAGAAATGTGCATTGCCTCCTGATTCATGAGCGCATCATTTTCAAAACCTGTGCCATGATCCATAAATGCATCTGGAACACTGCTCCCAGATCCCTCTCCCAAAAGATCACAATCCCCAAGACTCACTTCCACAATTAACTTGCACCGTCTCACCCCGCCCAGATTCAGAATAAGGAGGACTAAGGAGGTCGGGAGGGGTGAGCTTCCCAGTGATTGCCACTAAGAACTGGAACGTCCTTACCTGAGATCGGAGCAATCATACTGGGCCTTCCGAGAAAACCTTAAGACTCTGTTGTTCTCTGAGGAGGTCGACTTCGCTGGACTCGCATCCGAAAAGTCTGTTTTACCTACCCTGCTTTCTGTTTAACTATGCCACCAGTGCATTGATGACTCTGGCTTATGTGCGCTTTACCAATGAAATAAATCAAAAAATAAATAGATAAATGCCATAATTTTATCATTATTAAAAACGCTTCCTCAGGATTGCCGGAGTACCCTAATCTGTGCAGGTTTTTTTTGCAAAACTGCAAATGTTTCCAATAAATAAATCAATACAAATACATACACATATACATACATTGCAGGCCATCATTGAGAAGCTTTCCAAGTATGGCCTTTCAAATGCTGCATAGAACATGACCAATAATATCTGGGTTGCAAGCTCTTGAGCAGCACTTATTATGGGTGTCCTTCTTGTTGATACATGAACGAGGCGCTTGATCCTGACAGTTATTAGCAGGTGGGAACATCATCCAAATGTGTGCTACTTGCTCATTGGTCGGCAAAATAAACAATCCAACCGATGTCCGCACCAGGCGTGGCATGGTGTGAAGCTAGTTCAACATGCACCCAAAGAATCACGTGAGAAAGCACCTCTTCCATTCTCTGGGATCAGGTGAACAACCTCCAGCCAGAATCTAGCTACCTCTGAGGGACGACCAGGATGTAAAAGAGACCACGCCTCTACAGCACCACAAACCGCACGCACTTCACAACACCCTGCATGAAAACAAACCGTACACAATCACACCTCAACACCACATGACGCCTACCAACCGAATACACACATATGCTCAGAAACTGGTTTCTTCGAACTGAAGCTGCCAACAGCACATCACAGCTCTCGTGCTCTTCTCCCCCTCCTGCAGGCATCAAGGGCATGATCCTGATGCACACGAGTCAAGCTCCTTCTTTTTAGGCGGCTGTAGTAGGTTTGGTGGAGGCGTTTGAGCGGGTGTGTTGCATTCCCACAGCTCTGTGCACAGTCCTTATTCCAAGCCTGTGCAGTCACACACTCTTGCTAGGATACTGCAGACCGTCCCCTTGCCCACCTAGAACCACACTATACTATGGAGTCACTGCTTTATATGACAAGCTGACTGGTGTATGTTATTGGCAATATCACTTTTGGGGGGCCTTGAGAAAGGTCAGGAATTCCTTCGATATGACACCTCCGAGTCTTAATCTATGGTATAACACGAAGTAGTGTGGTGCCACCACGTCTCTGACTTTATAGAGTGGCGTGCATAGCTCATTTCACTTTACCAAGCCCAGTTGGTGCAACTCTTTCATTGGCAGCGGATGGGCAGATAATGTATACAGTTGTCACCTGCCAATTAGGCCTCCCTACTTAAAGTTGAGTATATCTCAATTCCATTTCAGAACCATGAAATGCCTTAATCTAGGACCACCCTCCAAATAGTAGAAACTGAGCCGTCTGGAGCGGTCTGGAAAATGCATGTTAAGATAAGATATTATATTTCGCCTCTGTCTAATCAGCATCCCAGCTGATTCACTGCTAATGACACACACAGCACTACTTATTGAATCATATACCCCTCTCTCAACCACTTAATAGGACTCAAACTATTCATCCTTGTGTTGCTATCCTCTTCGGGTTCTCCCATCCTCCCATCTTTCCCCCTCTTGCTATCCACTGCAGAAGACGGTCTGGTTACCCCTGATGAGAACACAATATGCAATTTTCTGGGCAAGCCCCCGTGATATAAGACTGATCGGGTGGTGACTATTGCACTAAAAAAATCTTATTAACGTAGCTGAACATAGCTCCGGATTAGCTCCGGATTCACATGCTATCTCTAATTCCTAATCCTGATCAATACCGAAATGTAGCGAGTAGACAATGGATCTCTTGTACGTGGTATGCACCTTTGCACACAGCCATACTCTGCAGCTGACCGTGGTCATTATTTACTATCAACCTCTGAACTAAACACGACCATGCCTCTACAGTACCACAAACCGCACGCACATCACAAATCCCTACATGAAACAAACCATACAAAATCATGCCTCAACACCAGATTACGCCTCCCAAACAAATACACACCTACGCTCAGAGACCGGGTTCTCCAAACTGAAGCTGCCAACAGCACATTACAGCTCTCGTGCTCTTCTCCCGCTCAATTCCACTAACAAACCAGCGCAATATCAAGAACCATGTAGCATTGGTTTCAAGTCCATGATGTCTCCTTTCCCCAAATCATGTCAATTAGTTCACACATGCACACTTTGACTGTCTAGATGTTTTTGACTGAAACTCCCAATCAGCCCTAGCCAGCAATGTCACTGATGTGGATGGGAGGATGGGCTTCAGGTTACAGAGGGTGTTAACCTCCCTGCACAAGTGTGAATAGTAAGGAGTTGAATCGTGGAAAACACATAGAGGGAGTGGCATGGGAATATTAATGAGCAGATACTGGGACTAGGAGAGTATTACAATCTTCACTAGAGAGGTTCTAACCTTCCAAGGGATAATCACTGTTAGACATGGGTCCACCTTAGTGGCAATCTCGCAGAGAATTTGTATACAATTTCACTGGTATAGAATATCAAATTCACAAGAATCCCGAATTCCTAGGTATTTGGCATTTCTAGGGCACCATCTAAATCCCCACTGTTCAGCAACGCGTTGTGTTGTTTCAGTTACTGGTGGCAGCTCAAATTTGCTATATTGGGCCTCAAATTCTAAGTGCCCATCGAAGCAAATCCCTTCAGCTATCACAGTCGGAGTGTTTAACGCCAGGTCACGGGGAAAGATCTGCAGATCTTCTGGATCCTTTGGATGTAAAAGGAGAGCCCTACCTGTGTATGAATCTATTAACCTGGTACGCAAAGCAACAGGGTTATTGGGAGTGGGCGAGAGTTGCCTCACTCAATCAGAATGAATGAGAGGGGTGGGCAACCCCATGGTTACCAGACATTTGGCGAACCAATTTGGTCGAAAACCAAATGGTCGAATGTTTTTTTTAAATTTTATTTTCACTTTTTTTTTTTTTTTGGGGGGGGTCCCCCCCAACCCCTTTTTTTTCTAAAAAAACCCTTTTTTTTAAAAACGAAAACCCGAAAAATAAATATATAATAAAAAAATAAAATTCGACCATTTGGTTTTCGACCAAATTGCGTCGACCAAATGTCATTCGACCAGTTTTTCTTCGACCAAATGACTGGACACCCAACCCCATGTGTGCCTCCCGCTAATGGTAGGTTGGAGTGTAGCCTAACATGGGTGAGGCTATCATTCTTAATACAGTGAATAACCAGCATTGGGTTGGCCAATAGTAAGTGGGGAGCAAATAGGTTTTGTTGCAATATTTCAAATGCTGCCACAAATAACCCAATAGATGTCATGTCATCACCAATCGGCAATAATACGGCTTGTCCACTGCAAAGCATAACAATCATTATTAAAGTATTTAACACAACAAGCACACAATGAAATCAAAACAGGTAGAGAAAAAAACAGCACTGTTCTGCCAAAGCTCAGACATCTGGGACTCTTTAGTTTACATTGTGAGTGGGTGGAAACCAACTGCAACTAAGACACACACAGAATGTTCACCTTACAGCAAAGCACAATGCCAGAAATATACAGCAAAAGGTAAACAAAAATGAGATGCGTTCATACATATTTGTGATCTCCCTGTATACATTCCAACAGTTTTTGCACAAATGGATTTCAAGTAAAAGGTTTTTTGCATGTTTTTTAAACTTACAATAAAACATATGATGTTTGCTTAACATACCCCTATGCTCTAATCACAAGGGGGGTCATTACGAACCTGGAGGTAGCCATGCCGCTATCTGCGGCATGGCTACCCCCATCCGGGTACCGGGTCCGGGTTCCTGGAATGGGGAAATCCCGGGCCATTCTGACCTTGGAGGGCCCGGTATTTGCCCATTCCAGGAACCCATCCCCATTCTCATTCGAGCGGCCATAGGGCTCAATGGGAATAGGGAGCATGCTAACAACGGGCCCGTTAATGACGGGCCGGTTGTCAGCATGTTGGACCGCTAAGGAAGCCTGGTTTTACCAGGAGTCCTTAGAGGGTCCCGCGAGTGGACCTCGTAATGAGGTGGTAGGGGGTTATCGGGGCCAGCAGCTCTACCGGCCCCGTTAACCCCCTACTGCCAGGGTTGTAATGACCCCCAATATGTCAGACTGTACTGCACTCATGATCCCTAATGAGTTTGAAACATGTATGTAGTTGTCTGCAGACTTGCAAACTGTCTTGGGTTTATAAAGTTATTCATATAGAAACACTGTCCTATAACACAAAGATACTTTTTTGGAGCAAACTAATGTGTATACCCACAATGCATTGCTCAATAGTTCAGAACTGCATGTGAGCTTTCCGGGATGACTTCTGGGTGACGCTAGAGCGCTTGTATCTTGTCAGCTGAAATGGCCCTATTGCGCCCGTGCATTTCTGGCAGAAAGATTTGCCATTCTTTTTTTTAACCCAACATAAGCTTGATGGTGTTTGAGAAATATCTACACATGGTTTCCTAAAGCAAACAATCGGCCAACAGCGGCCCCTAGGGTTAGCCCGCACAATAAGAAAACCATGACCCCCCCCCCATCCTCTTACCCCCATTCACCAGCTACTGCATAGGGGCAGACATTGATTAAAGAAAGTGCATTGTCCTTAAGGCCAGTGTCGCATGGCAACTCACTTAGAAAAAAACATGAAACAGAGGCTATTCATCTAGCGCGGGCCCAGCTGCAAGAGCAAGAGTCACGATGGATTGTCCGCGAACTCCAAAGGTGCTTCCCTGGGAGCCTTCGGCGTTCAGAGGAGCGGGTTTACCCTTCCTTCCTCTGCAGAAAACCGAAGTGTCATCCATCAGCCCAGAGTCCTCCGCAACAGCACACCTGACCTTCTGCTATCAGAGAAGGAACATGGCCATGCCCTCATTACCGCCCTTAGGCTGCAAGGACCAGGCTGCTACGGATGGGCCGACTAGCATGGTGTCTGTGAATATAGTGTTTATGCCACCTGATAAGTCGCCACTGTGGTTAAACCCCCTTAGCATATTGGGTATACATAATCACCTGGTGAATATCTACTAGCTATTGTTTAATGCACGGAAACGTTACTATGGTTGGGAAAATAACCACAGAGAATGCGCCAGACACATCGGCCTCATTACGAGTTTGGCGTTAAGTGGTAAAGTTGGCGGTAACTTGGTATCTACACACAGCAAGTTTTGACTCACTTCAGAATCCAGCTGAATAATGTCTCTTGAACATGGGAGATTGCATAGATTAGATGCCTTGCAATGTAATTGTTTTTTTTTAATTTAAAAGATTGATTTGATGGCATTTATGTTGATGCTAACATGAAGAATGAAATGTACTGCAATCATTAAATCATTTTTCTCCTGACGAAGGAGGAATCCCAAAACGCATAGAGCTCTGATTGATATATTGGGCCTCATTACGAGTTTGCCGTTCCGGGAACTATGGTACTGGTAAGCTTGCCGGTACCGTAGTTCCCAGACTGGCAAACTACGAGTTGTGCTCGCGGGTGCCTTTCTGCCCGCAAGGTTGAACCTGACGGGCAGAGCGGCACCCACGAGCACATCATGCCGCATGCGGCTTGGGAATGGGGAAGAATTTTTTCTGGCACCCTGCAATGGGCAATTACCGGGCCCGCCGGGGTTGTAATACCCCGGCAATTGCCCATTACAGGACGCCGAAAAAAGAAAAAAAAAACACTCCGGCGGCAGCCGTGACTGTATTACAGGCTGCGCTGTCCGCCAGGTTCATAATGAGGCCCATTGTTTCATTAAAATAACTTGATATATGTATATTCATTTTTGGAAAAAAAACAAATGTTTTGTTTTCTGTTATAAACAGAATTAAACAGAATAGACTTAACCTCTTAAGTGCCAACGACGAGTATGCTTGTCCTTTTTGCATAGACTTACATAATAGCTTGGCACTTTTTAAGTAAACGTTGACTGCATAGCAGTACAGTGGAGTGCAGAGGAGGTGAGGCCCCTTTTTACTCTGGGACTCTTTTCTTCTTTTCCTCGGTAACTCATTTACCGTCAACCTTACTACCATGCCCAATTACGAGTTCAGGCCTGGTGAGGAAAATCGCAGAGGTAAATCCTCCAACTCACGACCAAAAAATCAGCCAATCGGTGGAATACCGGGGCAGATATTCTGCCGCGGTAATTCTGCCTGAAAACTCCCATTGATTCCAAGGGACTCAAAATAAATGGGGAATCACACCGCCACCACCACTTGTAATTCAGCTGAAATTACGCAGGACCAAGTGACGATAACCGTAATTTGTTTGGGTGGTATTCCGGTGGATTTACTGCTTGACTACTGCCCAACTCATAATGAGGCCCAGTGTTTAAGTAGGTAATTACCCTGTGAAATAAGAGGATTGGTATCAACTGATAATGGTGCCCTAATGGTCAAATGTTCATAAGGTTTAGTGTATAAGAAGAACCACACAGGAATTAAATAGACTGAACATATACAGAGTATTTTTTTTCCAGAAACTCAAATCCAGATTAAAGAATGACCCCCACTCAAGAGGCCTTCCTGGGTTGTAAGAGTCTAAAACAACAAGTTAAAGGCCAGAGTGAGGTGAAGGCACATAATGTCGATTCAGGGAAGTTCCCATCCGGGAATGGCCAGCTGAAGGTGAATTCTTCCTAATAGTATCCAAGTGTGTTGTCCACGGTGTAAATAGTTTTGTTTTTTAAAATGAGTACTTGGCAATTGCAGATCGCCCTTGCCTTTTAACAAGCTAAAGAAAACAAAACATACAAAAAAGATGGCTTCAATGATAATGACCAAGGGAACTACTTAAAGTCCTTCCTCCCTTTTCATGGGTGGCCATCAGAAGATGCCTGTGACGCGACGTTCGTCATAGTGTTGGGCAGGAAATTGGCAAAGGCATTGTTTGGTGGGATGGTGCGAGGAGAGGGGACAGGGGGGTGAGAATGACAGCAGTAGGGATGTCTGCAGGGCGAGAAATGGCCCATTAGGGCCTTGATTTGTGGTCCCCTATTAGTTGGGAATGATTGCAGACATGCCTATTTTCCCGGTGTATCCCGGTGACTCTGGGTCTTATACGCTCTTCTCTAGGTCTGTGGGAAGAGCGTGGAGTCTGTGGGATTTCCAGCCATCTGAGCAACTTCACCCACTCCTCGATTGTATTGGCTACTAACAGAGGGCTAGTGGCCGATCAGATGGAGGTATTGCCGGAAAGTATTGAGCAAAATCCTGCTCATATTGAAGTCATTTGACGTTGGGTTTGGGGTTTTGTTTTGAAAAGAATATGCTTAGAGGGTGGGCGGGGTCTTGTCAAAAAGGGGGTGAGGCATCGGTAATGTAATTCCCCTGTTTATTTTTTCAACAAATACAGGCAGGTCTGGCTGCAAGGATGGATGATGCCCCTCAGCGGGAGGTAATACAATACATTACTAAACACAGGAATATGTGCTGAGATATTTGGTATCTGTGCAGGGTCCAAGAAGGTAACACTAGCACAACACCAATCAAGCAACACAGTGCTAGGTGGGACTGCTGGGAGGGTTCCTGGAAGTTTTGCATGTGGATGTAGAATGAGCAGATATGGAGATAAGCAAATGTTTTCAGGTTGGCAAAACCTGTGCAAACCATGGGCCTTTTAGAGAGAAGTGTCGATTAACGAGAGACGTATTCTCTTTTGTTAGATCATAGAAGGTAAATATCTGTTTTTCTTTTATGTATATGTTTAAAATGCTTAGGTATGTTTCCTTACTCATTTGATGCAATGTATCAGTGTTAGGTTGCCCTCTGCTGTCCAAATGGCAATGTGCACCTCTGTGTGCCCTTCCACTTCAACAACAGCTATCGTTTTAACAAACAGAATGAACATGGTTCTATGCGGTCACCTTCACCTTCCATTATCGCAAACATTCAGAATAATTTCAAGTTACTTCTTTCCTCCCCCACTTCTCTTCACACAGTGCACGGTGGTTCCAATGTCAATGAATGGTTAATTACCGGCTAAACGTTTCAGTCTCTAAAGAGCAAAATGCTGTAGGATGAATGCCTCCTCATGAGCTAAAAGTGAAAGTAGGTGCTTTAATTATGCCACCATGCAATCTTGTGCTATCAAAGTGACTCTGCAATGTTAAACTTAGATACTGTTCTTATACCGTGCACACCTCTCATTCCATCTGATACAAATATGCCTTTAAAATGAATACAACTGTTTCCTACATGTTTAGCCTTTTCAAGTACCGTTAATAAGTCACAGGTACCTACTGTGAGGTATTTGGCCATCCTCACAAGGGAGTGTGAGCTCTCCTGGGCTTTTTTGAAATTGTGTAAGAAATAAAATGATGGGAGATCAACCTCAGAAAATGTGTGGGACAAATACGCACACATTTTCCTATGCTCGCCGCACAACAAACACATCATCAAGTGTACTCCGGGGGACAGAGCCTAAAGGCGCACTCCTCCCTGTCACATTTAGCTGGAAAGTGACAGCCACGGGTACATCAAAGCATACAAGGAAGGGGGAAGGCAACACCTTCCTACTGCCATGACCAGCCTAATTAAATATGAAAGGCTCATGGATCCGCCCTGCCTATTGTTAAGTTTTGTGTGGTGGCAGCGCATACTGATGAGAATTAATTGAAGCAGGCCTGTTCACAGAACTAAAAAATGGCAGGAAACCCCAACCCTTTTTTTATATAAAATGTGTCAACTTAAAGCTAGCTCCTACCCCTCTGTATGAAGGGCAGTGAATGTCATGTCTGCGACAACTGTTTACAGTAGGTAATCCTTGCAGGGAACCTCCTTTCAGAGGGAAGAAGTGTGTGATTTGATGGAGACAGAAAGTCGGTTCTTGCTGCAAACTTCAAGGGAGACCTGCTCTTTGATCAGGAGTCACAGAGAGCTCAATTAAAAAGAGAGACACTTTGATCGAAAACAGACAGGAAGATGGGTGGGACTTAGTAGTACAGGTTGTCACCCCCTAACTTTCCTGTTTCAAAGCACTCTGGTTATGGCCTTACACAGAAGATTGATGGAGGGGACCCATGATTGGTTCAATAAGGTAGGCTTAGCATGTATCAATCTCTGGGACCCATTTGGTTTTAATAGAGGGTTGAGCCCCTCACAGAGGAGATCATCTGGCGACTTTGAAAGGAGTAAGAAAAAGGTCTAATTTGGACCCCGGCTGAAGGTACAGTCTGCATAACAGCTCCTGCCAGTGAAGGAAGGCCAGGAATTCCAAGAGGGGAGAAACATCCCTACCCTAAACAGCTTCATGGAACAGAGGGAGATACCGACCTCAGAGGACCATCCAGCAATTCCAGAACCAGTACCCAGCCAGCACACATCGTGGCCTGCTAGGTTCTGTAACTAGGTTTCCTTGGTGGGAAGTGCCAGAGAGTCTCTGAACAAAGGACAAGGCTGTTGCCTGCAAACACTCTTCTCAGCTTTGGGCCGTCCTCCTTAAAGGATGACTCGTGCCCAGCGAAGAAGCTAGGAGGAGTGACACAACAATCACCAACCAGCGCCCATATTTTAAGGACATTTTCGAGGCAGTCGACCCCTTGAACAGCATCCAGCTGCACCACTGACTGATGCCAGGCTGCAGTCACTAAAGCCATCCGAGACACCTCGATCAGCGTTCCAGATCTGCCAACCAGCACAGAGAGAGCAATTCTTGACCCGGAGCCACATGTATGCACACCTGCAGCTGTCCGTCCAGCCTTGCTTGCCGAACTGCCTGCTGCCTGACACCTGTAGCTGTCTCCCGTCTTGAACTCTGTCGCACCTGGAAATGGACTCTATTCCGGCAAGCGCCAAGAATGTCTACAAGCACAGGGTACATTGTGGTTCTGTTCACTTGGTCCTTCTCTGAAGGACCGTAGTGACATTTATGACCCTTTGATCCCTTGGTGCTGAAACCAAATAACCTTGAACAGTTAAGAATGATTGCTTTACCAACTACCCTCCTGTGAGTATCCAGAGTGCATCTCTTTTCTTCATGAAACTGTCTGTCCTCTGTGTTCCTTCACAGGGTGGGCTGTATTTTGAAGTGTGCCACAACTGTAAAATAGATATGTTTATACAACATTGACAGGATAGTCCCTTTTATCATTGGGTAATAATTGCATTTTCGCTGTTGCAACTATCCAACAATCCACAACCTTGCAGAGATAAGACTGCCGTTCCTTCCACATTACCAAAAAATGTACAAGGAGGTTTATAATTTACTTGTATTTCCAATCTGTTTGGATCCCTTCTGGTGTACTGGAGGTGTGCGGCTGATTGATGGTTTAGAAACCGATATTCATCCCTGTGTTAAACGGTGAATCATATTGTGCCTCCTTCTAATATATATTCGCCTAAGCCCAGTTGCTCTGCGAAGAAAACCGTGTTGCAAAGTTCTGATTTTAGATCGACGTTGCTGCCATTTTAGGATCATCCGCCATTTTGATTTCTGTTCATATGTAATTCTGTGTTCTAAAATTGTGGACTGTGTTTCCAACTTGTAACCGGGCCTTCCCAACCTTTGTCCCTAGTTAATGGTTAGACTGTCTGCGGGCCGAATGTTTAGCTGAGTAAAGAGACCTTGTCCCATACATGACTTGTGCTCTTAGGATTGTCTGCACCAATAAGCCTCATCCACGAACATACATCGAAGACAATACAAAGCAAATGTCAAACGTGGACACTGGCTGAACTGCATTGTGAAGGGATATGTGCTAAGGCTTACTGCTAAAACATGGAATACACTCTGCAATTGTAAATTGTTTGAATGTAAACCAAATGTAATCCATGTGCATATTGTCGTATGAGCCATAAGTGAACTCGGCACGAACTCTAGACCACAGATTATTAACTTGCAGAAGGGCTGGACATTATTACTGAATTGTCATGATCTCTGCTTCCAAAAGGTCAGGGTTTTCCCAACTCCCTTGGAAGCAGATCCATAACCCAGGTTCCGAGTGCCAACCAGTCCCAATTGGGACCTTTTGGACCCAGTCCTGGCGCCAGTGGCACCAGGCTCATAAATATGCCCAGTCCCAGCGCTGGAAGCGCCGGGCTCATAATGCTTGGGTGGACTTACCTGCAGCAGACCATGCTGCTTACTTGCCTGCCAGTTGAGCCTCTGATCCTCTTCTGTTTGAAACTACTTTTCCTGTTGGGTGGGGCAGGAGCCACTCCCTAGATTCAGAACACTGGAACTCTTCTGGAAAGCAGGAACTCTTTTCTTACCTAGGCGTGGCTGTGGAAGGAGACACCTAAGCACTACAGGAGGCTATTTAAACCACACCCGATGGATGAATCTTGCTTTGCGTTATTCTGCATCCTCTGCAGCAGAACGCTCATCGTGTCTTCTGCATCTGATCCTGGGCCTAAGGGAAAAGGCTTACCATCCTGAATCCAGTCTTCAGCAACACCTATAAAGACAAGAAAGAACAGGTTAGCATTACGGTCTTCAGTGACAGCTCTTCACTTACCTGGTCCATCGGCTGTCACCAATGCCTCGCGCTGCATTCCGGCATCTGAAAGACAAAGGCTTACCTACTCTTCGTGCGCTCCGGAGGTCTTCACCCTGCATTCCGGCATCTGGAAGACAAAAGCTTACCAACTCTTCGCACGCTCCGGAGGCCTTCGGCGCTGCATCTCGCATCTGAAAGACAAAACAAGGTGCGTTTAAAGACATTGGGGAACTTTAATACTCACGTGCCAATACTCCTTTCCACATCTAACCCAGTGGGTATTCCGGCACCCTGCAGCCGCTCCAAACTTGTACCTGCAAAATAAAGAGACAGTTAGAGCGCATCGTTAAGCAGGCAACAAGCGCTTACTTACGTGCTTCCAGGCGCTTCTATTCATCACACGGGCTCCATTTTCAACTCACTTCAGCCCGTCATCCGCCATCGCCGGAACCCTGCAACACAAGAGACATCATTACTAAAGACTTTAAAGACATTGGTATTACTCGAAACTTACCGTTCGTGCAGTAAACGACGGACAGCAGTCCTCTGAAGTCAAGAGGCCTGCTCCCCTTATCCAGTGAAGAAACTGGTTACAGCACCCTGCCCCGAGGCAGATGGAGAGCACGGCATTCACTTACCTAAGGTGAGAGCGTTAACCTTTAGGGTTCTACAGGAGAAGAGAAAGGGAAGAAGAGAGAGACATTCAATAACCCAGTTCCTTAATCCCATATTTTCTATCTGCAGACATCTTACCCTTCGAGTCAGACATACAGTGCACAGAGGTCCAGCCCAAAGAGCCAGCCGTGTGTTACACATCACCTTTGAAGATACGGTATACGCCCAGTCAAGACCGGCGCCTCTACGGGAATCAGGTGAGCGTTACAGAACGCAAAGCCTACCACAAAACTCCCGTCCAGGCGTTATGGAAACCTCGGATACCGACCAGCTAGCCCAGTTACTTGGGGAACTAAGGGCAGAAGTACATGCAGCCCGTCAGGAAACGAACGCCCTAAGAAGGGAACTGATTATTTCCAAGGAGCGAACAGATGATCCCGCTAGACAATTGCTACAGTCACAAGCCGGACAGACCCCGTTACCCGCATCTGGGGCAAATCTTCCGTCTACATCCTCTATGAATCCAGTGCAGATCAACCTGCCAGGGAATGTACCTCTGGCTCCTCCCGAACGATTTTCTGGTGACCCAAAGAGGTTTGCAGTATTTATCAATCAGTGCCGGTTGCATTTCCTATGCCGGCCAGCAGCCTTTCCAACGGATCAAGCTAAAGTAGCTTTCGTGCTTTCGTACCTTAGTGGCAATGCGGCAGACTGGTCGATCCCTCTAGTAAATCAAGACGATCCGGTCCTCCATGATTTTCAAGCTTTTCAGCTCAGTATGGAAAAACTGTTCGCAAGACATTCACAGGGGCAGGCCTTGGACAATGAGCTTCTTTCGTTGCGACAAGGTAATCAAGACCTTTTGGCTTATATTGCGTCTTTCAACAGACTGATAGTGGAAACTCAATGGCCTGAGGACAAAAGGATTACGCTGTTTTATAGAGGTCTACGTGGAGAGCTCAAAGATGTGTTAGCCCAAGTAGTGAATCCCCCACAAGATTGTTCGGACTATATAGACTTAGTCGTTCAAATTGATCACAGACTGCAGAACAGGAAGGCCGATCGTTCCAAGTTTGATGCTCGAGTATTTTCCAAACCGCCAACTCCTTCCAAAGGAGTAGATTCCGGGGAACCCATGCAAATAGGGGGTCTGAAAGGTCCTCTAACACAAAAGGAGCGGGAAAGGAGAAAACAGTTGCAATTATGCCTCTATTGCGGAAACTCAGGGCACTTTCTTCGAGACTGTCCGTGAAACCTGCCAAGAAGGCAGTAGGAGCTGCAGTTACCAAAGTCACAAACTCTGAGCAGGGAAACAACCTCGCCCGACAAGAATAGAGGTCCTCTTGCCGAGCGTGAAAACCAGTTCCGTGACCTCGCATTTCGTGATACCTATGGTCCTCATTAGCCCTGATAATCCGGATCGATTACATGCAATTGAAGCTTACGTCGACAGCGGTGCCATCGGCAATTATGTGGATCATGAAATGGTTTTGAGGATGAATCTAACTCTTTGTCCCAAGGCTGTAAAGGACGTCATTACTACGGTGGATGGTACGGAGATAGCCTCCGGGCCAGTAACGCATACCACTCAAGAAGTGACGCTAGTAAGTCAAGATGGACACCATGAGAAGATCGTGTTCGATGTGATCAAGGCCCCTCAGTTTCAGATTATTCTAGGAATACCTTGGTTAGAGAAACACAATCCTCTGATCGATTGGCGAGCAAGAACGGTCCAGTTTCCAGAATGTGTCTCTATTTGTCACCCTCCACCTGGTGTTGCACTGGCAGCAATTTCTTCAGAGACTCCCCAGTTACCTCCCGAATACCTAGAATACCAAGATGTTTTCCGGAAGGATCAGGCTAACTCTCTACCTCTTCATAGGTCTTATGACTGCCAGATAGACCTGATACCTGGATCTACTCTTCCTTGTAGTAGAATTTATGCCCTCACCGAGCCTGAGAACCTTCACCTTCGACAATACCTGGATCAATACCTGGCAAATGGGTTTATTCGTCCTTCCAAGTCCCCTGCTTCTTCAGCTTTGTTCTTCGTTCCAAAAAAGGAAGGAGACCTTAGAACTTGTATAGATTATCGCTCCCTGAACCAGATCACCGTTAAGAATAGATATCCGTTACCTTTGATCCCTGAACTCCTGGACCAAGTCAGAAAAGCATGCATATATACAAATCTGGATCTTAGAGGAGCTTACCACTTGGTACGAGTAAAAGAGGGCGATGAATGGAAGACGGCCTTCCGCACCAAGTATGGGCTATTTGAATATCAGGTCATGCCCTTCGGACTTTGCAATGCCCCGGCCGCCTTTCAATATTTTATGAACGATGTCCTCAGAGAGCTCATAGATGTGTGTGTTGTTGTTTACATTGACGACATCCTTGTTTATTCTTCATCAGAATCTGAACATCGGAAACATGTGAAAATGGTCCTCGAAAGATTGCGTCAACACAAACTTTTCGCTAAGTTGGAAAAATGTGTTTTCAACGTGACTGAAGTTGAATTCTTGAGATTCATATTATCACCTAGCGGAGTGCGTATGGATTCAAAGAAGGTCGATGCAATTCTCAAATGGCCATCACCATCCTCCGTAAAAGGTGTGCAAAGCATGTTAGGCTTCGCTAACTTTTACCGCAGGTTTATCCCCGAATTCTCTCGAATAGTCCAGCCCATCACTGCCTTGTTAAAGAAAAACAAACGTTTTGAATGGTCTACCGAGGCGGAACAAGCTTTCCAGGATTTGAAGACTAAATTTATCTCTGCACCAATCTTAAAACACCCTCGCCCCGAACTCCCCTACATCGTGGAAACTGATGCTTCAAGCCTTGCCATGGGGGCAGTTCTATCACAAAAGGACCCGGTAACCAATCAGTTGCATCCCGTGGCATTTTGGTCCCGCAAATTCTCGCCTCCTGAAATCAATTACACGATTACAGACAAGGAACTTCTGGCTATCAAGTCTGCCTTTAAGGCTTGGCGGCATTATCTGCTGGGGGCCCGACACACCGTTACTGTGATTACGGATCACCGAAACCTGCAATATTTGAAAACCGCAAAAGCCCAATCCTCTAGACAACTCCGTTGGGCATTATTCTTTGCCGAGTTTGACTTCGTAATTACCTATCGACCTGGTACAAAGAACGGTAAAGCTGATGCCCTTTCGCGGATGGGAGTGGAAGAACACTTGATCAACCCTAAACCTGTACCAATCATTCCCGAACAAAGAATTCTGGGTGTAATCGCCACAGAATCCATAGAGGAAGTTAAGGATAAAGCCAGGTAACTTGTAACTCCAGCAGACATACAGAATTGGCATCTGCAGGGAAAGGACTTTGCAGTAAAGGACAACTTATTGTATTTCCAAGAACGATTATACCTACCCAGCACAGATTTACAGAAAAAAGTAATCTCTTGTTATCACGATTCTTTAGTGGAAGGACATCCCGGTATGGCCAAGACCTCAGAAAAGATCAAGCGCTACTTCTGGTGGCCGTCTTGGAAAAAAGATATCAGAGACTTTATAATGTCCTGTGGAGTATGCGCCCAAAACAAGAGTCAAAAGGAAAGACCAGCAGGCCTCTTACGCCCTATTGACATCCCACCTCGCCCTTGGCATACGCTTTCTATGGACTTCATCACCGATCTACCTCCATGCTCCGGATACAATACGATTCTAGTAATCGTGGACTTATTCTCCAAGATGGCTCATTTCATTCCGCTCAAAGGCTTGCCAACAGCAGCAACTCTGGCCCGAGAATTTCTCGAAAACATCGTCTGACTGCACGGTTTTCCTTCGGTTCAAATTTCGGATCGAGGTAGTCAATTTATTTCTCATTTTTGGCGAAGTTGCTGTCGGTCGGCTCAAATTGATGTGAGACTATCGACCAGTCACCACCCTCAGACCGACGGACAAACCGAGAGGACCAATCAAACTCTGGAACAATATTTACGCTGCATGCTGCAACAAACTGAAAAAACTTGGAAAGACATCCTTTGGATAGCCGAATATGCCTACAATAACTCTGTCCATTCGGGAACTGGGAAAACCCCGTTTTTTCTTTTGTACGGCAGTCACCCTCGAACCTCGGAGTTGGATCCCCTCCAAGATATTTAAACACCAGCAGTAGACTACCTGCATTCTACAATCACCCAAGCCTTTAAGGAAGCTGTTTCTCACCTTCAAAGGGCTAAAGAACAATACAAGAAAGGAACAGATCAACATCGGAAGGAAGCCCCTCAATATCAAGTAGGGGATCAAGTCTGGTTATCCACCAAGTATCTACCTCTAAAAGGGCCACGCACATTCAACCCAAGATACCTTGGTCCCTATTCCATCACTACCATAGTAAACCCATTAGCGGTCAAGTTGGACTTGCCCCCGCACATGAAGATACATCCGGTCTTCCACGTCTCTCTATTAAAACCTGTGCAACCTCAAACCTGACTAACTAAATCTCCAAAACCTATCCTAGTTGATGGAGAACTCGAGTTTGAAGTCAAAAGCATTCTGGACTCCAAGATCTCCAAATCTAAACTATTTTACCTAATTGACTGGAAAGGCTACGGCCCCCAAGAGAGATCCTGGGAACCTGCTGAATATGTCCACGCTCCCCGCCTAATCAAAAGATTTCACCGAACATTTCCTGACAAGCCAAAACCCCCGGAGAAGCCCGGTTTGGGAGGGGCCTTGAGGGGGGGTACTGTCATGATCTCTGCTTCCAAAAGGTCAGGGTTTTCCCAACTCCCTTGGAAGCAGATCCATAACCCAGGTTCCGAGTGCCAACCAGTCCCAATTGGGACCTTTTGGACCCAGTCCTGGCGCCAGTGGCACCAGGCTCATAAATATGCCCAGTCCCAGCGCTGGAAGCGCCGGGCTCATAATGCTTGGGTGGACTTACCTGCAGCAGACCATGCTGCTTACTTGCCTGCCAGTTGAGCCTCTGATCCTCTTCTGTTTGGAACTACTTTTCCTGTTGGGTGGGGCACGAGCCACTCCCTAGATTCAGAACACTGGAACTCTTCTGGAAAGCAGGAACTCTTTTCTTACCTAGGCGTGGCTGTGGAAGGAGACACCTAAGCACTACAGGAGGCTATTTAAACCACACCTGATGGATGAATCTTGCTTTGCGTTATTCTGCATCCTCTGCAGCAGAACGCTCATCGTGTCTTCTGCATCTGATCCTGGGCCTAAGGGAAAAGGCTTACCATCCTGAATCCAGTCTTCAGCAACACCTATAAAGACAAGAAAGAACAGGTTAGCATTACGGTCTTCAGTGACAGCTCTTCACTTACCTGGTCCATCGGCTGTCACCAACGCCTCACGCTGCATTCCGGCATCTGAAAGACAAAGGCTTACCTACTCTTCGTGCGCTCCGGAGGTCTTCACCCTGCATTCTGGCATCTGGAAGACAAAAGCTTACCAACTCTTCGCACGCTCCGGACGCCTTCGGGGCTGCATCCCGCATCTGAAAGACAAAACAAGGTGCGTTTAAAGACATTGGGGAACTTTAATACTCACGTGCCAATACTCCTTTCCACATCTAACCCAGTGGGTATTCCGGCACCCTGCAGCCGCTCCGAACTTGTACCTGCAAAATAAAGAGACAGTTAGAGCGCATCGTGAAGCAGGCAACAAGCGCTTACTTACGTGCTTCCAGGCGCTTCTATTCATCACACGGGCTCCATTTTCAACTCACTTCAGCCCGTCATCCGCCATCGCCGGAACCCTGCAACACAAGAGACATCATTACTAAAGACTTTAAAGACATTGGTATTACTCGAAACTTACCGTTTGTGCAGTAAACGACGGACAGCAGTCCTCTGAAGTCAAGAGGCCTGCTCCCCTTATCCAGTGAAGAAACTGGTTACAGCACCCTGCCCCAAGGCAGATGGAGAGCACGGCGTTCACTTACCTAAGGTGAGAGCGTTAACCTTTGGGGTTCTACAGGAGAAGAGAAAGGGAAGAAGAGAGAGACATTCAATAACCCAGTTCCTTAATCCCATATATTCTATCTGCAGACATCTTACCCTTCGAGTCAGACATACAGTGCACAGAGGTCCAGCCCAAAGAGCCAGCCGTGTGTTACACATCACCTTTGAAGATACGGTATACGCCCAGTCAAGACCGGCGCCTCTACGGGAATCAGGTGAGCGTTACAGAATTGTATAAATGTACGAATGTCCAGATGTCCAGTACCTCTCACTCCTCACACTGAAGGGCTGGTACTCACTGTGATGTACTGAGGGCTAGATAGCTATTTGATTTGTTTATTTGTAAACTGCACAGTATTAAATATCTGTGAATCTTTATAAGCCTGTGTTTGGTGTATTTTCTTTTGTGGTACTCAGCCCCGATATTTTCCCTTGCTTTTACAGATGGCGCCCAAACAGGGACCCTCAAGATTGATGCCATCTCATTGAAGGTTGACGCGGCTATGGGACTGGGATCGGCCGGTGAAAAAGGGGGCCCCTTTCTTGGAAGAGAAGCAATACCTCAACAGTACTGCATGACCCAATCCCTGGACGGTGAGCCCGCGGTCCGAGACGGCATCTTGACGAGGGTCCATATGTTGAGGCAGGCAGTTTTGCCAAAATCACCAACGACGTGGGTCCTTTGTAGTCCTTAGATATCCGATCGGACCTCCTTTGTCCTTTGATCAGGTGAGTCGTGACCCGATTCTTAAGTATCCTGATAATTTGTTTTGGCGCATTGTACTCGCAAGCACAATTATTGACCAGGTAACAACTCGAATCTGATATGCCTGAGAAATTGTCTGCCTGATTCAGGGCATTATTCCGCAGTGACAGACAATCTTTGGAATTTAGCCGACCGGCACCAGAGGAGCTGTCTCCGGCGTGTACTATGTACTGTAAGCACGGCTTTGGCAGTATAGCTTTTAATGATATTTGGCACAGACAAACTAGACATGCTTTCAAACTTCAGTGGCCAACCAATGGTAGTTTTGAAATGCATTGTATAGAATATCAAGAGTCTATATTATTAAATAAAAAAGCTAGACCTGCAGCATTTGATGTATTACAGAATTGGAAAAAAGAAGCTATGCAGCAACTTAAAAGTAGAGAGAAATATACGAGCCACCACATGTCCAACGCCGAAAAAGCGTTGTTGCACGATCAAAATAAACAGTCTGAGTCAGTTAGAAATATGGATAGGGCTTTTTCACTTGGTATTCAGAAAATGTATCCGTCTAAGACTTTCATGTATCAGATGAGTTAAATGACAAACATCTAAATGAACGAAGGCCCGATGCCACTGTGCCACCTCCGTATGTACCTATTCCTGCTGCTTTACCTCGTCCTGCTGTCGTTCCTCCTCACGTAGTAATTCCAGATCCTCCTATCGTTCCTCCTATTGTTCCTCTTCCTCCGGCTGTTGTTGCTCCTCTTATCTTTGCTCCTTCACCTGCTCCTCCGCATTTGCCTACTGTTACAGGTCTGGTAGATCTGTCTTCTGCACCAGTGATAGCACCTTTGTTAACGATTGTTCAAGATTTGTCTACTCTTCCTCTTCCGAGTGGTTCTGTTCCACTTGTAGTTGATAAGGGAGCGGAATCAAAGATTGTAACTCGTAATACTGTGTCTAAGGAGAGAAAGCAGGATTTGACTGCATGGGTCAAACAATGCATGGAGAGGGGTGAACAGGCTAATGTTTTTTGCCACACTCTCTAATCTAGACAGTTTTCCTGAGAAAAATGTTTTTATTGAAGGGTTGGGAATCCATTTATGTGTAATGTGGAACAGATTGGATTATATAGATCTCCCATAAGGGTTGAGGGATCTGAATGTTTTAGCATATTCAAGAGATACTGCAGAGAAAGTATATGAGCACGTTGAGAGGGTTTTTGAGTATAGAAGGGAGTTAGAAAGGTTCCGGAATGAAGACATTTATGGTGGTAGTTTGAATACTATTTTTGCACAGAAACGGTTTCTTCCTTGTTGTAAATCGATAGGTGAGGAAACAAGAATTTGCACAAAGGATGCGATTAGATGGATTTAAGACATGTGGATATCTCCCGTAGAAGTATATGACACGTATAGTCAGTATACGCCAGAAATGCAGAGGAAAGTGATACAGGTTATGGTGGAATACCTGCAGGATGAATGTATAAAAAGAAAGATTTGTTGTCCCGCAGAATTATTGAATATTTATAAGAGAGCTTTTTCGTCTGACACTCCTTGAGCTGCTTTAGAGCTCGATTTAGATCTGTTGCTCAGTAAGCGTTTGGAGATTCCTATCTCCCAGTTGCCTATTAGAGAGGTTCTGCCGACATTTGTCCCAAAAGTCGATGTTCCAGCTGATGCCGGAACAGGTACAGCTGCCTATGACATTCCTGCACATTATGTGTCACAGTTTGTTCTCGTCCCGTTCTTGAGACAGGAAGTGAACACCATTAAACAATCCATTCCCGATATTAGGACGAATCCGACAGAGTTCTATGAAGAGATAGAATCCATCTTGCAGTCGTCAGTGTTTACTCTGAGTGATATAGATTTATTATTTCCCATGCTCCTACCTATTGATTTGTGGAAACAGATTAAGACTGTAGAGGATGTACCAGGGTTAGGGGACATATGGGTTAATATAGTTAGACTAGATAGAGAGAGGCCAGCTGGCAAGAGACCGCCACAGGTAATACTGACTTTGCCTGATAGAATAGTCACGAAATTAAAAGCTATAATTCCAGAAAGAAGGATTATTTGGGACAAATTTACTGATTGTGTCCAAGGGAAATCTGAGGGTGCTACCAAATTCTTTAATCGGTTCGAACAAGTGTTATCAGATTTTAGTGGACAAGATTTGAGCACAGAGTCTGGAAAATTACTGTTTGTAGATAAATTTGTACGTGGATTGTTGCCCGACATTCAGTCGCAAATTAGGTCTTAGTGTTGCATATGGCTCAGTACTATGAGAACCGAGTCAATAATGAGAAAGAGAGAATCAAAAAGATAAAGGGAGACCTGAAAGCTAAAGTTCTATTACAACAAATTGTTAGAGGCCCCAGAGGGGGTAGTTCACAATTTAGGTGACAGTATGCTCCATAGGGTAATGTGCCGGTGGGTCCTATAAACGCGAACCAATGTGCTTATTGCAGACTAGAGGGTCATTGGCGAGCACAATGCCCGATCCTCCAGCAGAGGTCAAATATCGCATTTGGTAACATGGGTAGACGATTCAGAGGCCGCCCTGGGGCCGGGGGTGCTGGTAGAAGTCAATTTTCTCAAAATTCGCAATCTTTTTCACAGGATAATCAGTCTCCGAGTGTGGATAATAGAAACATTTTTGATCATCCTTCTGCTGCATATCTCTCTGAAGCCCTTCCTTTTGGTGACATTCTGTTTCGCTAGGATTGCCCGAAGCAGGGTTTGGAACCGACGCCTATTCCCTTTAATCAGAAGGGTCCCTACATTGAGATGATAGTGGGAAATAGGAAACATCTATTCTTGATAGATGCAGGGGCACAGAAGTGTTCCATTGACCATTCACGGGTTTCTGACATTCCACTGTCAGGGCAAAGCAATGTTTCTGTAGGGTTTTCTGGTACACCAGTAGTTTGTCCGGTTTCGCCGGTACGGATTACATTGGGTCCATTCACGGACCACTGTCCATTTCCTTTGACTGCAAACTGTGGAGAGAATTTGTTGGGGTTGAATCTGTTGAAGGAATTAAATGCAGTAATTCATTGTTCTTCGGATGGAGTGTGTTTGACGATTTCACCACAACAATCTTCTGTCTCTCAGTTCTTGACTAGACCTATGCCGCCGGAATTTAGTGATGTTCCATAGTGTTTATGGGCACTTGATGACAATGATGTCGGTGTTCTACAAATTGAGCCTGTTAAGATCATTTTAAAACATGGAGTAAAGTTGCCTCGTATTCCTCAGTATAATGTTTCGGTTGATGGTGAGCAAGCTTTGAAGTGCATAGTCTCCGATTTTGTTCGTCGTGGGGTAATTGAGGAAATTGCAGGTAGTTTGTGCAATAGTCCGATTTTGTCTGTGTATAAGAAAGGTGATAATGCAATTCTTTTTCGTTTTATTATTGATTTACGTGCTATCAATAAGATTGTTGCTCCACAATTTCCTATTGTGCCTGATGTGATGACAATATTAACCATGATCCCGGCTTCTGCTACTCACTTTAGTGTTGTAGACCTTAAGAACGCTTTCTTTAGCATTCCTATTAACAAGGATAGCAGATATCTGTTCGCGTTCACCTTAGGGGTACACCCGTTTACATTCACCTGTGCGCCGCAAGGTTACACGGAAAGTCCACCCATCTATAGTAGGGCTTTGAAATATCAGCTTGACACACTCGAGTTGCCTACCACTTGTACACTGCTTCAATACGTAGATGATCTACTTTTGGCCGCTGACTCAGAGAGTGCCTGTAAGGAGGGCACCGGGTTGTTGCTTATTCACCTGGAAAAAAATGGACATAAAGCTTCTCTGAAAATGTTCAATATTATCGACAGGAGGTCGCCTATTTAGGCTATCTCCTGTCAAATGAGTGAAGAAGGTTGATGCCTGTACGATTAAAATCATTTCTAGCATGTCTGTCCCAAATACACAGAAGGAAGTCACAGCCTGATGGAGCGTTACAACAACTATAAGTACGTCTTAGTTGCTATCTGCGCCTTTAGTAAATGGGTTGAAGCTTTTCCTGTTAAAGATGCCACAGCAATAACAACAGCAAAAACCATGCTTAAGGAATATTTTCCTAGGTTTGGTTTGCCAAGGGTCATCTGGTCAGACAAAGGTCCACATTTTATCGCTGCTGTAATTCTGCAGATATGCGCAGGATTACAGATCGATAAATGGTCCCATTCGGCTAGACATGCTCAAAAAGCTGGTTTGGTAGAGAGACACAACGAACCTTGAAAAACAAACTCGCTAAGACGTGTGCCGGCACCAAACTGAAATGGCCGGACGCCTTACTGATTGTGTTATTATCAATGAGAACAACTCCAAAGACTAGGACTAGGCTCTCCCCTTTTGAGTTGGTTATGGGTAGGCCAGCTAACATTTGGAAATTGCCTAAGCCGAAATACTTCTTTCATACTACCGTGACTGCTTAACAAAAAATCTGTATTTGATTTATCAACAGGTGCGAGAAGACCTCCCAATCAAGAACGAGGGCCCAGGTCACAGCATACGGCCTGGACGCTGGGTGCTAATAAAGGCATTCGAAAGAGCATCCTGTCTCGCACCACGTTGGAGGGGTCCTCATCAGGTCCTACTGGCCACACAGACAGCCGTAGGAGTGACCGGACAAAAGCACTGGATCCACGAGTTGCATATCAAGAGGATTCCCTTCCCTTTGCCACACGATACAGAAGATACAGAAATTCCTACCTGCACTGCTCCCAGCGATCACTCAGCATTGAGCAGCATCGAGAGTACTTCGGAGACTCTCCCTGAGCCCGTGGGGCCTGCTGAAACAGCCGCTTCATCTCCACACTCTCCTACAGATCCTTTTTCACCATTGTCAGGTTCTATTACGAATCCACCACTTCCATCAGGAAGCAACGACACGTTGTTCGCAGATCACGCAGGACCAGGAGTCACAAGGTACGATCTGCAACCGCGGAGCTAGACTTACTGCACGGTTCGGCTGTGCCACCAGGAAAAATCATCATAGGGCTTGTCTTTTGGCCCTGTCTTTTGCACGTAAGGAAATCTGTTGGCTAGGGATAGGGAAGGACTAAGGAAAAGCTCGATCAGGAGATCACCAGCAAATAAACTCTGGGGTTTTTAATTTGAAAAAACAATGCCTGAAATCGCTCTTACTCGTACAGAACAAATAAGTGACTGTGTGCCCAACCGAAACAATGGACAATCAAATGCATGGTCTCTTAAAATGTATTGTTGTCTTGTAATCATGTTAGCCGGCTTCACAATAGTAATTGCCTAAGGATTTTGTTATTTGGAAGAAGTACATCCGCTTGAAACTCTTTTGCCCACTGAAAATGTACCTACTGCTTCTACACCTTTCGTGCATCTGCACACTCTATCTCCTAGAGACTCTCAACACAATAACACATTACTACTCATCATGAATGCCACACATGCCATTTTTAATAGGTCTAATTGTTGGGTCTGCTCTCATTTACCGCAACACAGGGATAAGGGGTTGGGCTGGTATATTCATCCTTTATCTCTGACTACTGCATTTTATGCTTCTTTAAGGGTATTATTCTTTGGCCGATGAAACAATAGCATCTCAGGGAACTTTGATGGAATGAATTTGAATGATTTTGAGAAACGAGTTCTAACGCCCCTGGGATGCTCACTTTTTGCAAATAGGAGCAAACTTAATGTTGCTTTTATTAGGCCTTCTGATAGACTGTCTCGTCCTTTTCAATCTTTGATCTCTTTCAAGATGGCTCCTATAGGCAATAGAGATGCCACGCCACCTTCCTACACTGTTAACCACAGCCCCAATTCAGTTTCTTTCTGCATACAGAGGAATGGTACTCAGCCAATGGGTGATTTCAAGGGCTGCACCAATGTTGCGAACTTGACCAGTGAGGACTGGTTGGTGAACCTATCTACTTTGTTTGTGGTAATGAAGCTTTCCCATGGCTACCTAGGGATTGGCAGGGAACCTGTTATTTAGGAATTCTGTTACCTGGGGTATTCATAGCAAGTACCATAGAAATCTCTAGAGCTCGTCCAAGGCGGGACGAGAATTGCAATACTTCAGCACAAGTTCTGGGTGACGTAGCAAAATCCTTTGTACCTTTTTGTGGGCAAATATTAAACTCTGAAGATATCAGAAGACTAGCGAGAGTACTCGAGAGGACCATCAACCGGACCACTGACATACTCTATAACATGACTTTAGAATAGAAAGCGATAAGGTTAGTGGCCCTACAGAACCGGATGGCATTAGACGTCATATTGGCTGACCGTGGTGGAGTATGTAAATTAGTGGGGTCTGCTTGTTGCGTTTTCATTCCAGATTCCTCCCCAACCATCTTTAAGTCTATACAAAATCTGCACGTCCTTAGTTCAGAAGTGCATGTTCCCGAGGGAAACTGGGATCTTAGCGCTTGGTTCTGGGACTTCTTACGATCTTGGGGATGGAAGCTACTTTCAGTCTTATTGATTATTCTGGGTATTCTGTTGTTTTTCTGCTGCTGTATACAATGTCTTCCTGGCATATGTTCGGTGTTAGAAGGATGTTGTGCACAGGGGATGGGAACATTAGGACACAAGGTACGCGCCCCGGAAAGAATGACAAATGAATTTGTGTTGAAAGAAATTTCTGTTTCAGATTTTATGGCGATCGATATCTCTGATGATTGTGATTCAGGGTGTATGGACATTGAAGCGTTGAGTTACTCGTAAAGTGACTAGAAGTAGTTTAGCGCTTGGCTTAGGCCAAAAGGAGCGTTTGTTAAACGGGAAATCATATTGTGCCTCCTTTCTGATATATATTGGCCTAAACCTAGTCGCTCTGCAAAGAAAACCGCGTTGGAAAGTTCCGATTTTAGATGGACTTCACCGCCATTTTAGAATCATCTGCCATTTTGATTTCTGTTCATATGTAATTCTGTGTTCTAAAATGGTGGACTGTGTTTCCAACTTGTAACCGAGTCTTCCCGACTTTTGTCCCTAGTTAATGGTTAGACTGTCTGTGGGCCGAATGTTTAGACTGAGTAAAGAGACCTTGTCCCATACATGACTTGTGGTTTTAGGATTGTCTGCACCAATAAGCCTCATCCACGAACATACATCGAAGACAAAACAAAGCAAATGTCAAACATGGACACTGGCTGAATTGCATTGTGAAGGGATATGTGCTAAGGCTTACTGCTAAATCCTGTAATACACTCTACCATTGTAACTTGTTTGAATGTAAACCAAATGTAATCCGTGTGCATATTGTCGTATGAGCCATAAGTGAACTCCGCACGAACTCTAGACCACAGATTATTAACTTGCAGAAGGGATGGACATTATTACTGAATTGTATAAATGTACAAATGTCCAGATGTCCAGTACCTCTCACTCTTCACACTGAAGGGCTGGTACTCACTGTGATGTACTGAGTGCCAGATAGCTATCTGATTTGTTTCTTTGTAAACTGTGCAGTATTAAAGATCTGTGAATCTTTATAAGCCTGTGTTTGGTGTTTTTCCTTTTGTGGTACTCAGCCTCAATATTTTCCCTTTCTTTTACACCTGGACCACTCGTGCCTCCGAAGTTGATTTGTCACACCTACGCCCACTTTCAGGAAGCGATCATTGGTAATTCCGATATTTAAGAAGGGGGACAGAAGTGACCCTTTGAAATACTGACCGATAGTAGGGAAATGTAGTGAGTAGGGAGATTTAGAGTGGGTTGTGTTTGCCACATGTGTGTCATGCATTCTTTGATGACACATGTGCCATCGCTAGAGACCCAGGGAAGGGCTTGACACACAGCCGTCAGGGTCCATCTCGTGTGCTGTTTTCATGATCCTAACAATTATGTTACCGCTCCCTACCCTCTCTATCATTACTCTGACCCCCACCTGCACTTCCCTCCTCCCCCCTTGCATTTTTGTCACAGCAATTGCATGATCCGAAATTACCTCATAGCTTAATAGGACCAGTTATTGTTTTTCTTTCATCCCTCTTCCTCCTCTGAACTGCACCCCTTCCTCCCCCCTCCCTTCATTACATGTCACAGCACTTGCACTATCTGAATTGCCCCATGGCTTAGTAGGAACGCTTTTTCTTAGTTCTCGTCATCCCTCTTCCTTCGCTGACCTGCACCTCTCCTCTCCCCCCTCTTCATTTCCTGTTACAGCACTTGCAGGATCGGAATGTCTCAAGTACTTTTAGGAACATTTTGTTTTCTGTTTTCATCCCTGTTATCCACCCCTTGCCTTGTTGCACCTTTAAACACCTATTTGCTTTATAGGCGCATTACAAATAACCGATAAATTAATCAATAAAATAGTAGTGAGTGGAGGAGGCACATGTTATCAGTTGACACTTGGGAGGAGGATTAAACTAAAGTTCTTAGGCTCTTTCACAGGGCACAATCAACATATACATTTCGCTGGTGCATTAGCAGGGCACAGGTGCCAACCAAGGTTCTCAGGCTTTTTCACAGAGTACATAGACCCACAAACGGTGCCATGCTCTTTCACAGAGCAAACTGTCGACTTAAGTTCAAAAACTGTCCCATAGAACATTGCAAGGTTCTCCAGCTCCCCAACAGGCCACTGGCATTCTTGGGGGTGGGATAGTCTCCCTGTGAAGCTATTCCCTCCCCTATGCCTGCCTAATGCCTTGTCTCATTTAAGGCGCACTGCAGGACCTCCATATGCCTCCACAGGCTGAATGCCACCACTAACACTCCCTTGCTCTGTATGTAAAGACAATAAAGTCATGTGGCCCTTCTCTGCCTCAAGGGTCCCTGCCTGACGATGGAGACTGCCGGCAGCACACCGCCTCCAACCACTTCTCGGGTGGTGGCAACAGGGCCATGCAATGGGGCACAGTTGCCAGTGCAACTGGAACTGATGGGCAGGCTGGACACGTTTGAGGGTTTTAGCACAACATGCCCAATGTCACCACCATGCTGCACACCCTGGCCCTGTGACATGGTAGAATCTTCTCACTCATCCTCACCTCCACTGGAGGGTCTGTGTTGGTTCCATGGCCACTAGCGGACTCCATGGCGACTGAGGACTTCTGTGTCTAATACAGCTTCCTGTGCCCCTGGGGTTCATGGTTTCTCATGGCTGTCATCCCCAGGGAATGGCTATTAACCCTTGCCTTCTGCTCCTGCTTGACCCTTTTCCTACAGCCCTCGGCCATGCTAACACTCTCAGGCTCCTCCCCAATACAGCCTTCCCTGGTGGCATGGCAAATAGCTCCACACACAGAGCACACTGTGGGGTTTATAGGGTGGGTTAAAGTCAACGCTCCCTATCACTCTCCCTGGGCATGATTGCCCCCCTCCGTAATAGAAGGAGCAGGAACATACTCCTCAACCACCTTTTCTATGACTACCTGCCCTTAGACCTATCCATCTGGTCAATCCACTACCTGCTGTGGCATCTCCCCAAGTTTCTCCCTATTCTGCAGCAGCACCCTCTCTCTGCTGGGTGTAGACCATGTTTCCCCTCTACGCCTATAACTTAGACTAGAGACATTCCAATAACCTCTAGGGTACTTGACATGGCCACACCCTCATCCCACACAAGGAATATGTCCTCCATTTCTACAATGCCACTCTGGCGGCATGCACTAGAGAGCCTACCTCCCCAGCCTCTTTGGAGGTGCCCATATGAGGCCCTGCCTCCCTTGTTTCTGTGCTACTTCCCACAGGTGGGATCTTTTCTGATACCTGAGCTTTGAACCGTGTACCCAACATCAGGGACTTTAAGACAGGGTAGCAGTATTTTGAGATGGATGGGGATGCAGAATATACTCAAACATAAATAATCAGACTGACTCAGGAAGTTGGCAATGTACGTCTGTTTTATTTTCAATTATCTAAAATAGGGAGCATAACGAACATCAACGAACATCCGCTCGATCTTCTCACTCAACGAGTTTCATAAAAAACTGCAGTTTACATAGCAAAACCTTGTTATCATTGACATCAATCTACGTGGCAAACTACAAAAACCTACTTGGGAAAGTGATAGACTTAAGGGGAACATCTAGGTATACGTTCCATACTTGTCAGGGAAAGTGATTGGGTCTCTAATGTCAGGTGGGGCAACTAAGCCCTCCTCTAGTGAAAGTCATTATGAACATAATCAAATACACAATGTCCTGTTGTCTAACATTCGAGCAGCCGACGCGAGAGACTACAGAGCAGAACAAATATCAACCTTCAGTTGTTTGGCTCTCAGCTCTTCCTTGATAGCATTGAATAATTTCATGGTAGTGTTAATTGTTTGTAACAATTACCACCTGGTTATCTGTAACCACTTGGTATTTCATGCTGTCTGGATCGAGGGCATGGAGATTATCATGAATATTGATGAAGTCTGACTGAACAATCTGTGTTATATGGAATTGAATCAAAAGCTTCTATTGACTTGGCTGAAAAAAGTTCTCTCACTTCATTCGGTTCAGTAACTCAGCAGATCTCTTCTTCCTTAGGAGAGCATCTGCTTTTCAAAATTCTCCAATGTTCAAGTCACTTTTAGGAATCACCAGTGCTGAAACATAGACAATCATTATAGAACACTGTCCTCCCCAATTTCTGGGCAGCTTCACGTAAGCTCTAGATCCACAGGTCAAGTAGTGATCCATTATCACTGCTGTTCCAATGTTTCAATGTTCATTCCTGGTACATCAAAAACTCAATTACAATTTTGATTCTCTTAAACTTTTCTTGTGCTATTGTTTCTGAAACACAATTTTGCATTGTCCAGAGCTGCTATCTGTAAAGGGCATCCTTTATCATCGACCCATGTCAGTAGTTTTGCAAGTCTTGGCCATAAAGGTTTGCATCTGTTTTTCACAATGTCAATGGTTGGTTTACGGTAACCAATTACTACCAATGCTCTGCAGATAACCACACCTTCCTCCCAACCATTTGGAGAAAGTACAGATCCCCAGATCTGCATCTGGCCTCATTCCTTCCATCTTCAAATTTCTTCTGCAGTTTTCCAGTGCTCTCAAGTCTTCTGTTTACTTCCCATCTGATTCCAGCTCCGTTAAATCCAGGCTGTTCATATCTTATCATATGATTTCTGGTGTGTGCTCTTGCTCTTGTCTTTGTGTCTTGGACATAATCATCTTTGTCTGGAGCTGACCATTCTGTTACCCATATCAAAGACGCTGTTCGGCCCGTGGACTGACCTCTTGCTCAGCAGAGTGCTATGTGAGGTAATGTGCTGTCTGAACATCTATTGCAACAGCTATGAATATCTTAGACTTTCCCATACTATAAGGCAGGAGAGCACACACGTAGCATTCCTCTTCTGAGGTTCTCTTTCCCACCTCTTTCATGGGCTGATACCACATGTTATACCCCAAATATGCTATACTGTCTAGGTAGTCATTCAATTGATGATCATCCTCCCTTCCACTTCTCTTAGGTCTCTTTCTTGCCTCATGAGCTCTTATGATCATCTCATGAATTATATCAGCATAGTTCCTTCTCACAGGAGGAATCATAGGGACACTTGTCAGTGAAATTGTTGTCTTTACATGAGCTACTGGTGTAGGAACAATCACATAGGGCCTTGACTGTCATATAATTGCTATATATGTACCTTCCTTCTGCATAGTAAGATAAATAAGAACTACTGCTCTCTTTGGACCAACATAATAAACAGTGTGAAACAGAACAATAATGATGAATAAGATACATGTATACATTATGTACCAATACATCCAGCTCCAACAGCAATAGCTTTTTGTATGTCGTGGTGCTCTTTCGTTTGTTCGCTACATTATTATTGCTATCAATATTCACCATCTTGCCTGAGATTACTTTTAAGGAAGGAAAGAATAACTTTAATCAGGCAAGTTTGTCAGATTCTCATGTAGTAGATGAATCTGCCTGATTATCTTGTGAATCAGACAATTTATTGCAGGTCGATTTCTGGGATCTCTCAGAAATACACAAGTACTGGTCTTTTGTCCAACAAGATAAGGATGCTCTTGAAGCATAAAATAAAGGTTAATTCTAAGCAGTTTGTGAGTGTCTTTGTCAGATAGGACCATCTGTACTTACCCCATAAAATATTCAGGTAGCTGAGGGATCTGCTCAATGATGGCTGAGAGCAGCCTCCTCACGATGGGACCATTACTAGGATCTTGCAGAAACAGGTGAATGTCACAAGTTCTCCCAACCAGTGCAGGATATGGATGAAGAATTAAGAAGAAATTGGTGCCTCCAAATAGAAACTCAGTAAGAAAGGAAACAGGAAACTCCTCCCTCTTCCAGTGGTAGAAAAGGAACTCGAGATTTTGCTTTTCTTTTCTTCTTCAGGATATCAATGCCTCACAGTCCAATGTTAGCAAACACATGTGGCTCAAGAACAATGGCTTTTTAACTCCTCACTTAGAAGCTACAAAGAGTCTCTCGGATGAACCACAGTCCAACGTACTCTTTATCTGTCTATTGGACAGTCTCTAAGTCCTTCTGCCTCATCATGGATCTAGTCTGTACATGTTGAACTTCATCTCTGTGGCTTGCTTCTGAATGAGGTGAGGGTGTGATGGCCTCCTCAGCGTAGAATTTTATGTCCCCCAAGTGTATCCATGCATGTCTCCCTAGTACCATTACTGCCGATGGGGTAACATCCTCCACTACGAAAGGGCCATTAAATCTGGGCTTGTGCCACTTTTCTGTGAAATTTCTAATTAGAATTTCATCACCTGGAAATAGTCTTTGGACCTGTAGTTCCTCAGGTCTGGTTGCTGTATGGTCTTCATCTGTGTTCTGAGAGCGACACCCGGTCCGTTTGACTTGATTTGAAATTACAGAGATACTTGTGGTCATACATGTTTGTGGTCATACATGTTAAGTAAACACGTAGCTCATTTCCTAAAAATTCTGCTGTTGTCTAGGCATCACTGCTAGTCCTTGATGGAGGAGTGAGAGGCGTTCTCATTTGCCTCCCTGTAACTAGTTCATGGGGTGTGAGGTGATTGTCAGAGCCTGGTTGATTCCTCAATCCATATAATGCAAGGGGCAGGCAATGCAGCCAAACTTTTTTCAAGGTTAGTTCTAGTTTGGCTATCCTCTCTTTGAGCAGACCGTTGAGTCTCTCTCAATTCCGTTTGCTTGCAGGTGATAAGCAGAAGAAAATATATGCTTAATGCTCAATAATAAACATATTTGCTCAAAAACCTAATTCACAAAATGTGGGCCATTATCTGATCTCAACACCTTACATATTCCCCATCTAGGAAATACTTCTCAGACTAAAAACTTCTCAGCGCAAGTGGTGTCAGTGTGTTTACATGGACCGGCCCTGATCGACCTAGAGAAGGGGCACACCATCACTATCATTTAGCTATATTCATTACAAACCTGCAGCATATCAACATAGTCGATATGTACATGCTGAAAGGGACCATATGGTCGAGGAATAACTCCTCTGACTGTTTGCAGCATGTTCCCAGCAGTAAACTTTCGACATACGATGCAATTTACTACATAAAAAGCAACACGTTCAAACAGGTTTGGTACAAACCAATCCTCTGCAATAGTTGCTCCGAGGCTCTCCCTAGTTATATACGCAGGGTAGTGTAGCTGTTCCAACTCCACCCTCAATAAGGCTACAGGCATCTCCGGTTTACAGGAGCTTTCCTGTCACCACAGTACCTTGGAAGGGGATAAAGAACACCCCTTCCATGTCCACTGATCATTTTCATCCTGTGTGGCTCCACCATGAGCTTCCATCAATGGTGTTTTGGACAAAGCTTTCATTCACAATCATCATCACCACCATTCTTTCTTTCACATTAGGCGTATCAAAGCTTATTATATCAGGTGAATGTGCAACTCTTTTTGCTTCTTCATCTGTGGCTTAGTTTCCGAATGAAATTAAGTCTGCTCTCTTAGTGTGCGCTGTGCCCTTAACTTCTGCAAGGGCTACTGGGAGTTGTAATGTTTTAATAAGTCTGTCCAATAAGGCGGTGTGCTGAACTGGGGTGCCATTCGCTCGGAAGTAGCCCCTCCTTTTCTAACAAGCTAGCCCTGCTTGTACTGTTGATGTCATGTAGGCGGAGTCACTGTCCACTGCTACTTGCTGGTCTGCGTGTTTCTCAAGAGTGACAATCAGTGCCACTAATTCTGCACTTTGTGCTGAAAAGTGAGACGTAGTCGTACAGTTGTCATTACTTTGAATCCCCCATTATCCCTGTGTTTTACCACAGGAGCACCTGAATATCTTTGTCCATCACTTTGATCGATCTTCGAAGAACCATCATTAAAGAGAATCTCCCCTGCTGCTAGAGCGTGCTCCTTCACCCTCAGGATCTCATCATAAAATTCCCCAAAATTTTAGCAGTCATGTACTTGCTCGTCCTCTGCCAGTGGTTCAGCTACAAATGTGGCAGGATTCACCATTTTACATCTGATTATTTTAGTTGCTGGATTCGATATAACCACCTCATAAGCAGAAGCTCTTTGAGATGTCAGTGTGCCTTTAGGTTTTTCCAAAACAGCAAACAAAGCATGGTAAACAAATAACATCATGGAACACTCCGTTTCAATGCTGGCAGATTTCTCAATAGCGAATGCGGCGGCTGTCAACGTTTGTGTGCAAGGGAAGTGACCCCTCATTAATGGGTCCAAAATCCCACTGTAATATGGTAGAGGGTTGTACCCAGAATAGTTCTCTGCGTGAGCACCACTGTCATAACTGTTCCATTTGTGTGCAAAAATAAAAATAATTCCCCAGAATAATTGGGAATCCCTAAACCTGGAGGTGTGCAAATTGCCTTTTTTAATTCATCAAACCCTTCCTCCATCTCCTCAGTCCATACACTGTTTTCCTGATTCTGCTGTGCCTTTTTCAGGGCTTGCAACAATGGTCTTGTGTAAGAACTATAATTCATTTATTTATTTGTGTTGGTTAAATATAACCCTTACCAAAATACAAACTTTAAAATCAAATTTCACAGTACACAGATAGACCAACTTTAACAAACATAGTAAAAAAAAATAAACAGAGAAAAAAAATCAAATACCCATGCTCTGACATAATTTCACAGTCCTAAAAACTGTTGCATTTGCTTAATAGTGTGTGGTTTTGCTGTTTTCAAAATTTCCTCAGCCCGTTCAGGTGTAACTTTCTTTTCTTCATACAAGATTAACTGTCCTATGTATAACACATCTTCTTGACAATACTGCAATTTCTCTTTGTCTACTTTATGTCCCTTCTCTGCTAGGATGATCATTAACTGAACTGAATCACGTCTGCACTCTTCTTCGTTTGTGCTGCAGACCAAAACATCATTTATGTATTGTTACACAACACTTGGAAAGTCAACATTGCTTAAATCCATCTGTAGGAATCTATTGAAAATCGATGGAGACTCCCAATACCCTTGGGGCAATCATATGCTTTTCAGCCTAGTCCGACGAAATGTAAATTATGTCAGATCCTGAGAATTTTTATGCAACGGGACTGAGAAAAATGCATTCTAATCAATCACAGTGAATTATAGCGCCTCAACAGGGATACTACATAAGATCGTCACCGGGTTAGGAACTAGAGGAAATTTGGCTTCTACAATCTGGTCAATCAGTCTATATCTTGAATTGAATGCCACAACCCTGTTTAGATTTTTTGATAAGGTACGCAGCAGTATTGCATGGTGACTCTGACGTCACTAAAATATTCCTGATCCATCATGGCGGATAACGTCTATAAAATATCCTTATCTGCCTCTTGGGACACGGGATACTGCTTTGCTCAAGGTAAAATTACTCCTGGCTTCAGTTTGATGTTAACTTCTCCAACCCCTTTTAATAGGCCTACATCATAGATACCCATAATCCATAAGAAACTGGCACTTTTGTCATATCTTCATCAGAAAATGCAGGACGCTGTTGCACTATCATCATTTTTTGTGGAACCTCGAGTTTTTCTGCCATTACAAAATATGTAATTCTCATCTCAAATACTACCTCGTCGTCTGACGGGTCATCTTAAAATATGTCCTCATCAGTAATGTCCGTTAATCTTAACCCACTCATATTAAAGGAAACTCTACTTGTAGCTCCTGAGAATCCTTGAGCATTCATGGCATTACCCGATAATGTAACTTTTTCCCTCTCGTATACATGAGCGAGTTGCAGCCGTGTATGCTAAAAAAGAAAAGGATTTGCCTCCTAGAGTGACGTCAACCCCTTGGTTCCTCTTGAGGATTGGAAGTCACAGATAGTACTAAACACATCAATTCACCCTGTGAGCTGTGCTGAGCTGTCCTATTGCGGGTACATGCTTATTCCTGTGCCCATGAAAGTATTCCCACCCTTGACATTCACATCCCCTATCCTAGGAGTCAATAACTGTCCTGTGTTTGCATTCTGCTGTATCTGCATGGGTGCATGCTGTGACTGTCCTCGTGGTGGATTCAATGGTGCTTGCTGTGGCTGCAAAGCTTGTTGCATACTCAGCGCTTGTGCTTTATACATTGTCTGATCTTGGGCAAACCCATCCCTACTTTGTGAGCTATATGTAGCCGGATAAGCGTTCCCCCCACTTGAGAACTGCCCATTCTGTACACCCACTTGGCTTCCACATGTTCACACTATGTGCCCTTTAGTTCCACATGTCCAATATTCAGAAGGGAGTCTTTTGATTTGTCCTCCTTGCATGCCTTGATTATTATTCTGCATAGTTTGAAACCCACCTTGGTTACTCTAATAATTGCCTTGATTAATCTGAAAGTCTCCTCTTTAGCAGAAGTGTTTCCTACTGCTTGGTACAAATCTGTTCCTTCCTTGATCAAACCGCCGTTGGTTATCCACCTGCGGCATGCCTTCTGCTTGCTGTGATCCTTGCCCTTCTCTACTAGTTAACATCACCCCCTCTATAGCATACTTTGATAGCTTCTTCTGTACTAGCTTAGCCTCCTCGCACTTCCTAACATCGTCTCTCTTTTGATTTGGCAATGATGTGCAATGGTCAGCTGTATTTCTGCCCATGGTTTTGTCTCCATACCCACCAGTTTATTGAGCTGTCTCTGTACCTTTTCTGGTAGTCCCTGACTTAATATATGATAGAATACAGGTATATATTTTCCCCACGGTTCCCGCCTTTCCAAAGGCCACTGCTCTTGAACATTCTGAATGTAAACAAGTGGATCCTCCCTTTCCTGCATCTTTCATGCCATTATAGTGTCCATATCTGACATGTCAGGATATTGTACTCAAAGCACTTTCCAGCTGCCGCTCAACAATTATTAAACGGTGATCCATCGTGCGCTGTGTTCTGTGCAGTGACACTCATGTATCTTGCTCTTGACCACATTTCAGCAGCCCTCTCCCCAAGGATAGAGGCTATAAGACCATTAATGTCCCCAATAACTAGCATATTTCCTTCTGTCATTTTCTCTAATTCATAGATCCATTTTCTGGCACACAACGTCAGATTCAGGAGTTTAATGGAACCTTAAATTATCCTTATCCATCTGGGGCCACGGTAAATACTGTGGTCTGGCTCCTCCTTTTTCTAGGAAAGGGAACTGCGAAATCCCAAAATCGCACTTATCTCCCATCATCTGCCTGTCCATAGCAGGGAAAATGGTTCTGCACCGTCTTCTTCCTGGTAATGACCTTAGCCTACTCACATAGGGTGGCGTGTCCCCCCTCTCACTTAGAGGTCACCTTTTAGGTCGATCTGGCCGTGCTAGTGGCTCTGGCATCCTCGATTTAGGTAGGTCCAGATCCGACCATCTTACTTCCCCATCTGTCGGGAACACCCCTCGGGACCACATGCACTAGCACCCTCCTCCCCACAGAATGTTTCTCTTTCTTCATCTGACACATCTTGTCCCCAACTAGTGTTACTTACCTCTTTCTCGTCTCTGTTTAACGTTAGTTTGTTCAAAGACAAAGCTCTATGATCGAGGCTGAACAGACCTCCCTCTTTGCCTCGCGACTGAGCTCCTTCAACTCGATCAGCTTTCCCTTTATTTCCCAATTCACTTTTTGTCCTCATCTCCTGATAAGCTTTCTCGATTCTGTCTCCAATAGCTCCTATATAAAAATGATCTTCTAATTCTGCTCTAGGAGGTCCTGGCATTGGTTCTTGTGTCGGGAAGAGCTCCTCTATTTCCTCCTATGCTACTACTGGATTAGGTTCCATTAACTGTTTCTCTCTGCGATCAATGTTGCGTGTCCTTTGCCTTCTCTTGTGTTCCATTTCCTCATCAAACTCTCTTCTTTCCTTTGCTTCTTCCCCAACCCTTTCTTCTTCCTGTCTTTTCACCTCTCTTCTCTTGTTTGCTCTTCACACTTCTTCGTCTCTTCGTCTTTGCATTATTTTTTCTCAATTACTCTTCTTTCTCTTCTTCCCTTTTCGCCTGTCTCATTCTTTGATTGCTTTTTGCCTATTGTCGTACTTTCTTTGTGCCTCTTCTCTCTCCTGCTTTTTCAACTGTTCATCTTGATACAGTTGTTCCTGTCTTTGTCTACTCTTTCTTTTAGCTTTGTCTTCTCTCAATCGTTTCTCTCATTCCCTGTCTTTTTTTACCTTTCTTGTCCTGATCTACCGTTTGCCTAATTTCCTCAATGCTCTTCCCATCAAGTTTGAGCAATATCTGACCACCTATTGTTTGTTCTGTATAAGCGCTACCTCATCAGCTTTGTCTTGCTTTTCCATCTCTTTATTTCTCTTTCTATATCTAAAGACATACCTTGTCGGTCACTTCTCTCCTTGTCCCGTGGGACTGTAGGGATCACATCTCTTTCTGGAGTCTTTTTGGGACTCTTGTGGCAGCAACATGCAGGCGACATATGTGTCGGGTTGCTATACCCTGTTGCTGCCTTAAGCTCTCTTAATGGATATAATACGTCATCTTTCGTACTATCGCCATTTACTTCAGGCACGGTAGGCAGAGCAGAAGGGTCTTCACTTCCCTCCTTACACTGGTTAAGCATCTAGTCTTCAGGAGGTGGGTCTTCCCTTTCCTCCTGGTACATCGTCCAAAGCTATAAGCTAGCTAACCTCTTTTCTAGCTTCTTTCCTGTGTACGCTGCAGGCAGGTATGTTGTCATATGTTGCAAAAATGATTTGGACAGTGATCCTCCTTGTGGCCATGGCATGAACATTTTATTTGCTGTGCCCTTAACCCATTCTGCACTGTACTGCTTAAGCTTGAGTGTGTGTTTTGGCAGCTGTCTGCACACGTGTATAAGCGGAGTAACATCCTTCATCATGACTAGTCACAATCGACTATATGAAAGTGTTAATATACACCGCACGGGTGTATATGAACACTTTCGGTATCTAGTCAATTCATCTAAACCATTCCATCTAATACCATTCCATCAAAATGTTTCCATCTAAAAAATTTCCATCTAATGCATATTTTTGGGGGTAAAGGGTTAATTTTTGTTCAGGTGCATTTTAAAGGGTCAAAAACGGGTATCTGGGGGGTACCCACCAAAATAAATAAGAAAGAAAATGCATTAGATGGACATTTTTTAGATGGAAAAATGTTGATGGAATGGCGTTAGATGCAATAGTTTTAGATGAAATGACCATAAACCAACACTTTCCTATACACCAAAGTAAGCAGCTTCAACCTTGTATCCTGCAACGTTGAAGCTGCTTACTTTGGTGTATAGGAAAGTGTTCATATAGACCTGTGTTCTTGGCAGCATTTTTGTAAAATAACGAATATGTCGTTAGTTTCCAAAAATGCTGCCGAGATTTCAGGGTGCACCCGTTATGCAAAAATCAGGCGCAATCCTGATGGTGCACTGTCGTGCACTACGAGGACGCCCAGGCCCATTTGAGAATAGTGGTGGAGCCTGGGCGTCGTGATTTGGCGCAGTGAATCGTGCCCTTTAGCACGTTCACTGTGCCAAGTTAAGAATAAGGCTCTGAGATGTACACACTTTGTGTATCACTCCTCCTGTATTACCCCATTTTGAGGGTAAATTTATTGTGCATTGCAAGCTCTGAGACCCTTCACTTTCCTATTCTCCCGTCTCTGCCATAACTGCAATGCTTACAATCAGCAGCTCAGAGATGAGCGGTGAGCTAAGGGAGCTTTCTTTTCTATTATTATTATTTTATTTAGCTTTCGTTGTTCGATTATGAAACTCCAGAAATAGCTCGTCACACTCAGGATGTTCCTCACATATTCTCCCTCCATGTACCGCTCATGCTAATGCCAGTCCGGGGCACATTCCGATCTCCCTGTTTCTATCTCAGAATCTCAAAACATATTTAGTTTTATTCTGAGCACTTTCACTCCTGTATGTTATTTTTTTAGTTTTACTGTACTTTTAAGTGGCAGTTTGAGATCATTGACTCCTTGATTAAGGAGTATACCCTGCGAACTGTCACCCCTCTCAAATATCTCCAATCCTCTCATCAGGAATCAACATTATGAACAGTCATGCTCTTTGCACGATGAGTTCTCAGTTGTAAATGTCAGACTGCAATATGAGTTACACTTTCAAGTTTCCCTGTGCTGAGGGAGTGGCAAGGGCAATTTCTGTCAAGTGTTTCGCAAGTACACGTATTGAACTGTACTTGCTATCCTCCTTTTTTTCTGCCTTCCTCCGGTCTTTCTTTTTGCTTCTTCTCTAGCGCCCAGATGCTTTCGCGCCACATTTCTCCTGCGCGTAATACATGTAAATACATACATACATACATCGTGATCCATTCCACTCCAATATTTAGGCACCTTGCAAATCCAGTTTTTTGCTTTGCCTTTTGGGACTCTGAGTCCGTGTTTAATAACGGGAAAGGAGCAGACTACACCTCCTTTTTATACATGCAATGTTTTTTCAGGCTATGTCTTGTGACTGTAAACAAGGGAATCTGGTGCTGGGTGCAAGACCTTGGCTCTTGACAGGCAAGGACTTTGAAGGGTTGCCTTTCATGGATGAGATATCTACCATACTCAATAAGTGAGAAATGACACCTGTCGATATAAACCCAAGCTGAATCACTCAGTGAAAGTTCATCTCTGGGGGAGGTGGTTCTCCAGCAATGGCCCAGGTCCCATATTCATCTTTGAGTGCATAATGGATGCAATTATTTCAAGAAGCACATTGTCTGTGGGGTGCTTGTGCAAAGGTTTTATTCCTGCGACACCCAAAACCTATGACAAAACAAGTATAAAAGCATAAACATTTGTTGAGATCAGCATTTATTAAGAGTCAAGAACTTTTTTTCTGTTTAGACCCTGCCAGAGTTGCAAGATTTCAATCCGATCGCAATAGTATGGACACACCTCAAGGGATATTTAACGCATGGTTATAGACACATGAACAGGGCACAGCTATTGTCTGTCATCTGTGCATTTTGGGGAAAAAGTGCTTTCATTAGAAATTTGCTGCAGGAAATTACCCTAATTAAACCAAAAGGTCCAGGCAATGGTTGTCGAAAGGAATGGGCCAGCAATAAAGATGAAATTATTGTATTCTGACTCTATTTACATACATGTCATATGGATTTGATGGTGTTCATTTTTGTGATCTTTTACTGTTCCAACTTTGATCTATTTTAGGGGTTGGAGGATGGTTTAGAATGATGGTCCGAGGGGGGGGGGGGGGGGGGGGGAGCTGGGGCTTTTGTTCACGTGAAGGGGACAGGAAGCTCGATGGGATTCATTGGTTGAACTCAATGTACAATTAATCTGTTGAGGACAAGCATAGATCAAAAGATCTCAGTTGGAAGGTGCACATTGTTTCTTTGGAGGCCCAGTTCACACCCTTGAGGCACATGTATTCCATTACTAATGTATCCTGATGCCTGGATGGGGGCTGGGCAACCTGCCGGTGCGGGGTTATTTTGTGGGACCAATAAGGTCTTCAATTCAAAGTTGATGGTAACACTTTAGGTAAGAAATCCCGCTATCATTATCAGCCTAGGCTAATATTTGTGCATAACAACATTCATACATAGCGATATCTCGCTGGCATATACACACAATAAAACACTTAAAAGCCAAGGTTGGTAACAGAGGGGGCAAATATCTGCATAGTGTAATACTCGAGGTGCCAATACAACTTCTACTCTTAAAATGAGAGTGTAGACAACCAGGAATCCATAACTAACACAGTAAGCGGGAGGTCCAGGGTTTTTTGCAATGTTAGAGCATGAAAAGAATCAGGGATAACTTGCCCAGTTTATATCTCAACTACCCTTTACTGGATGAAAATGAAATAAAACTGATGAATCTTGGAAATGTGCAAACAAGATGTTTGATCGAGATGACACATGGTATTCATGCCCGGGGAAGGGCGCCCAGCCAATCAGGGGGCTGGAAACATGGGTGTGAATTGCCAGTGTACCACTTGCATTTCATCAGCCACCTGAGCCCTTTCACCGGGCGATACAAAGTTTTTTTCCCCCACCAGCCGAGCCCATCCCTGCTCCCTCCACCCACCTCACCTTCCGCCCCAGAGCTCCAATTCACCCTCTGCAACTCCACCCGCCCTGCCCCCCTACCTAACTTCCCCCATACCTGTCCGGCTTGAGCTTTTTGCTCCAGTTACAGCACTTCAATCCCGTCTTCGGTGCCCAACATAGAAATAGAAGAGGGACTCAGTAAATTTACTATTTACTATGGCAGCAGCCATCTTGTTTTGATTTATTTCTGAGGCGATTGTGTTCGCACAAAATGTGCAGTGCTTGTCTCACATAAAATAAATACATCAATAAAATGATTTCTAACCCAGATGAAACTCTCTTGCTGCCTTGAGAGCATGAAACACCGTAAAACATCAGGTACATAGTGTGTTTGTTTTCCCTACTCTGTATACTACTTATGCTCCAATAATCAGTGCGTGCACATCTCTCCATTTAGAAAGCATGCAGCTGATGAGAGAGATGAAGCCAGCTGACGCCTGCTTGGAGACCTATAGCTCGACATCAGGGCTAGCAGTTTGTTTGTTTGTTTGTTTGTTTTATTCACTTATAATGCGCACCAAACCCGAAGGAAGCCGGGCGCAGCAGTACAGAAAATGCAAAGCTTGGGTTACAGGGTGGGGTCATGGGATACATACACTGTACAAATACAAAATACAAATTATAGAATGCAAAATATCACAGGAAGGCAGCAGTTGCGGTTTACATGCCGAATAGATACAAAATATGATCAAGACAGTCTATGTACAAGAGAGTGGGACCATAAGATCATGGTGAAATGTATGTTCTAGGGTGGGGTGAAGGATAAATGGGCGCCAATAGGCTATTCGTTGGCAGTCCTTAGCAGATTGATGTAGTTAATTCTGAATTTAGGGAAGGGCTGTGCCTCGCGTAGAGGATTAGGCAATGAGTTCCATAATTGAGCTGCTTGCACCGGGAAGCTACTACCCCCCGCCTTGGATAACCTGAATCTAGGAATGATGAGGCTGTTGGCATTTGCAGTTCTGGCAGGGCGCGGGTGATTTCTTTTTGTGAGTTTATTGCGGAGATAGCTTGGTGCTGCATTGTTCAGGGCTTTATGAACCAGGGATGCTACTTTAAGGTGGATTTTGTTTTGGGAGGATAACCAGTTGTTTTGATGCCTGATGTTTGAAATATGTGATCTTTTGGGTACACCAAGGGCGGCTCGTAGGGCATTGTTTTGAAGAATTTGAAGTCGGTAGGTAATGGATTTGTTTGCTCCGATGTAGAGGGCATTGCAATAATCAAGCCTCGAAAGGATTAATGCTCTCGCTAGGATAAGGCAGTTGTTATCGGAGAGAAAATGCTTGCCTGCTCTAATGAGCTTGCATGTGTAGGCGGTGGTGGATGCCAATGACTTCACCTGCTTGTCAAAAGAGAGGGTGGCATCCAGATAGAAGCCAAGTGTCTTCACATCTTTTGAAACCTTAATAATGTTCCCGTCAATTTCAAATGAGGTATAGTCCTGACTGAGTTTCTTCATGTTAGAATGTGTCCCTAGGATGAGCAACTCTGTTTTGTCATCGTTCAGGCATAGACCGTGGGTTGCCATCCATGCCTGGACGATGATATACACCCTATTCACCAAGGCCAAATCCTTTTTGTAGTCCCCGGAAAGTGGGAGGAGAATCTGGGTATCATCTGCATAGTTGGTGTAGGTGATACCAAGATGGTCCAGATCATCAAAAAGGGGCTTAGTGAATATGTTGTAGAGAGTCGGGGAGACGCATGAGCCCTGAGGGACTCCACATCGGATGGGGATTGGGTCCGCCGCTGCCGAAGGGGAGAACACCCTCATGGTCCTGTCACTGAGGAAGGATTCAATCCAGGATATGGCCTCCTTGGAAAAATGTGCGGCTGAGTCTAAATGGCTGCAGAGTACTCCATGGTCTACAAGGTCGAATGCCGCCGAGAGGTCCAGCAGCAAGAGGAGAGCCATTTTGCCTTTATCTCTTATTTCATCTATTTGTGCCTTTAGGTCGATCAGGGCAGTCTCTGTACCATGTTGTGGACGGAATCCTGATTGGCGCTCTCCTAAGAGTTTATGTTGTTCCAGGAAACTTTGGATTTGATTGTAGGCGATCTTATCCAGGATTTTGAGCAGGAAGGGGACTGTTGTAATGGGGCGGTAGTTTGTAGGTATAAGAGGGTCTAGTGTTTGCTTTTTAAGCAATGGTAGTACCCAGGATTGTTTTAAATTGGTGGGTACCGTGCCGGACGTGAATGAGGAGTTGACAAGTTTGGCAATAAACGGGGAGAGATCTCTAGCTGCGTCTTTTATAAGCTGGGCAGGGCAAGAATCACCCTGGCAGTTAGACGGCTTAAGAGAGAGGATGACTTTCTCCACCTCGAGAATCGATGTTTTGGAAAACATGAACCGTGTGGCTGTGTCCTGGGTCTTTGGGGTAGGGTCAGTAGTGAGGTTATTAGGCTTGGAATGATGAGTAAGGGAAGCTTTCTTTTTGGTTATTTTCGTTTGGAGTAGGGAGATTTTATTGGATAAGGCTAGTTGAATGTTGGAACACCAAGTTTTGTCTTTGGTGCATGTATCCGGGATGGGGATGGGTGACTCTAGTTCTTTGAGGATGGTGAATAGTTCCCTCATGCTTGAATTGGCGTTGGAGATCCGCTTATTAAAGGAGTTCTGTTTGGCCAGATGGATTTCTTTTTTATATTGGGAGGAGATTTCTGTTAGTTTCGTTTTATGGTCTACTGAAGGGGTGAGCCTCCATGCTGTTTCGCAGCTCCTCTTAAGTAGTCGCAAATCCTTTAGTTCGGGGGTAAACCATTTATTTAGGTGAGATTTGGGTTTACTTTTTCTGAGTTTCAAGGGTGCGATGTTGTCGAGGGTAGTTAACATGATTTTGTTGTACTCGTTGACTAGTGTTTCTGGGTCTAGATGATCTGCTAATCCGTTAAGTGTAGGTAGAATGGCCGGGATCACTTTATCTCTGGTGATGCTCTTTTTGTTTCTTGTTGGGCAAGGCGGGGCCATGATGGAGGCTGGTGGAGGTGGTCTGGAGGTGGATAGTTCAAACGACAGGAAGAAGTGGTCTGTCCAAGGTTGAGGGATAATAGCTTTGATATTGGCAGTGCAATTGTAGTCTACTAGCCAATCAAGGATTCTTCCCTTATTATGTGTAGGTTCAAGAGTTTTTTGCGTCATGCCCAGATTTGAGAGGGAATTGGCAATGATGGTGGCATTTTTATCTGAAGGGTCATTGAAACCCAGATTGAAGTCCCCTAGGACAAGTAGTTGTGAAGAGGTTTTAAGGTTGTTGGAGAGTAAATTATGGAGATCCTCCTCGAAGGTCCCTAAGGGACCAGGTGGTCTGTAGATGAGGTGGATCGTCAAAGTTTGGGAGCTAGCTAGTGGAAGTTTGATAGTAAGTGATTCACATGAGTCAGTTGCTGTTGTAGGTGAGGTTCTCATATCTAAGCTAGTCTTTGCGATGATGGCAATGCCACCGCCGCGCGTGTTGGTTCTATCTTGCCTGAATATCGTAAAGTCTTCTGGGATAGCTAAGGAGAGTAGGGGTCCTGCTGCGTTGTGCAGCCAGGATTCGGTGATGGCGATGAAGTCCAGATTGTCGAGCACTATCAGATCACAGATATCTGTGGCATGTGCTATCAGGGATCTTGCATTTATTAGTCCTCCTTTGAGTAGGTGGTTTGACGGATGAGGTGGTACCGTTTTGGTCTGGGTAGTGGGAGGAAGTCTTCTGTTTTTTGGGGGGACGTTGGTGTTGGGCTTCTGGGTATTGGATCTTTTGTTGTTAGGAGGTAGGGTTCTAGTCAGAGGCTCATAAAGTTTAGAGAGTCTGGCTCTGAGCCTAGAGTTTCGACAGAGTAGACTACATGGGTTGCTGGGAAACTCGGATAGGGGATTCAGGTCCGGGTGTTCCATACTGGTGTCAGTAGAAAGGGTGGTCATGGTGGAATTTAGAGGTCTTGTGAGCATAGTAGGGAGGCTGCTGTCCTCTCTATGGTGGAAGATAATTGCAGACAGGTACAATAGCAGGCTGCAAGGTGTGATACTCATGATGTGGAACTGGATATACCGGGCACTGTAGGCAAAGATCAGCATAGGCAGTGACTAGGTAGCACAAGGCACAGTGGGCATAGATTAGCATAGGCAATGACTAGGTTGCACAAGGCATAGTGGGCATAGATTAGCATAGGCAATGACTAGGTTGCACAAGGCACAGTGGTCATAGATTAGCATAGGCAATGACTAGGTTGCACAAGGCACAGTGGTCATAGATTAGCATAGGCAATGACTAGGTTGCACAGGGCACAGTGGGCATAGATTAGCATAGGCAATGACTAGGTTGCACAGGGCACAGTGGGCATAGATTAGCATAGGCAATGACTAGGTTGCACAGGGCACAGTGGTCATAGATTAGCATAGGCAATGACTAGGTTGCACAAGGCACAGTGGGCATAGATTAGCATAGGCAATGACTAGGTTGCACAAGGCACAGTGGGCATAGATTAGCATAGGCAATGACTAGGTTGCACAAGGCACAGTGGTCATAGATTAGCATAGGCAATGACTAGGTTGCACAAGGCACAGTGGGCATAGATTAGCATAGGCAATGACTAGGTTGCACAAGGCACAGTGGGCATAGATTAGCATAGGCAATGACTAGGTTGCACAAGGCACAGTGGGAATAGATTAGCATAGGCAATGACTAGGTTGCACAAGGCACAGTGGGCATAGATTAGCATAAGCTTGCAGGTTACCAAAGTCACAGTGTCAAATTGATGGTTCCCCTTTTAAGAGATGTAAGGAAAAAGCCCCTGGGCTTACCATGGTAGTATGGGTCCGTCAGGCAGTGAGCAAAGGTCCTTGCAGCATTTAGGGAGCAGGCTACGCCCCACATGGCCTTCGTGTGGGCCGGCGTATCCGCCTGCCGGCGGAAGCAGGGGGCTTAATAGTGCCCAGATCGAGGCTCAGCCTCGCTTTGAGGCCGTGTCGCGCCCGGCTTGGGGAAGTCAGGCGAGCGGGAGAGACCTAGTCAGGCAGGCCGCCGTGTGCAGTGCAGCGGATCTGCACTTGCTGCTGCCGGGTGGTCTGCTAGATGGGAGGGGGGGCTCCTGCCCTCCACCCTCGTAGAAGGTCGTCAGGAAGGGGGGTCCTGGGGGCAAAATAGCGCCTTTATAAGGCCTTCGTGTGGGCCGGCGTATCCGCCTGCCGGCGGAAGCAGGGGGCTTAATAGTGCCCAGATCGAGGCTCAGCCTCGCTTTGAGGCCGCGTCGCGCCCGGCATGGGGAAGTCAGGCGAGCGGGAGAGACCTAGTCAGGCAGGCCGCCGTGTGCAGTGCAGCGGATCTGCACTTGCTGCTGCTGGGTGGTCTGCTAGATGGGAGGGGGGGCTCCTGCCCTCCACCCTCGTAGAAGGTCGTCAGGAAGGGGGGTCCTGGGGGCAAAATAGCGCCTTTATAAGGCCTTCGTGTGGGCCGGCGTATCCGCCTGCCGGCGGAAGCAGGGGGCTTAATAGTGCCCAGATCGAGGCTCAGCCTCGCTTTGAGGCCGCGTCGCGCCCGGCATGGGGAAGTCAGGCGAGCGGGAGAGACCTAGTCAGGCAGGCCGCCGTGTGCAGTGCAGCGGATCTGCACTTGCTGCTGCCGGGTGGTCTGCTAGATGGGAGGGGGGGCTCCTGCCCTCCACCCTCGTAGAAGGTCGTCAGGAAGGGCAGTGAAACAAGGAGTCCATTGCTCTGTCTGAACCTGCCATCGATGGCCCCAGCTCTTACTGCCAACCAACCCCCCTACACCCTGCAGCAGCACAGGCACACATATGTTCCCTTCATGCATATGAACAGCATCAACACTATTCTGTCCAATTTGTTTATGTGTAGAGCCTGATTCACAGAGCGTTTTCCAATGGGATTGCACCATTATAAAACGCTTCTGTATTAGTATGTTATATGGTTACGATGGAATAGCAGGATTATTCTATGAATAAAGGTACTTTCAAATACATGAGCGCACACACATACGTGTTCGGGTTGGTAATTTGCATCTACTTCTCTTAGATGTAAATAGTAAAGATCTAATGTTCCCAATGTACAGAATATGTTTCATTGCAAGGGCTGAGACATAGCTCTCAACCATTTGTCTCGCAAAGGCGGGTGAAATCACCCGATTTTGTTTCTGGTGGGTGAGACGCCCATTGGAATGAATGGGCGTGCAGGAGGCTTGGCGAGTGAGTCAGCACTTTGCAAGGCGGGTGACACCCACCACAAGTGGGTGAGTTGAGAGCTATGGCTGAGATGCGTGTTTTATTGTGCGTGGGTAACAGTGTGCAAAGAGACCAACAATCAAAAATACGCCTGAGCTATGGCAGAGGAGGATGAGTTCCAGATTTCACAAATAATAATGAAAATACACTTCAGAGTTACAGACCCTCAGGTCATAAAATCACAATTATTGTTTTCGGATACATCCATTCCCCATGCACAACAGAAAGTTAAAGTTCACATTCTGTTACTTCCAAAGGGGATTTAAAAAGGTGTCCACTCATTAAAGGCTGCAAAAAGGACACACTAAAGATGGGAACAATAAGTTAGTCAGATGGAAGAGCAGGACTGTGGAGTGCCAGAAGGTCAAGATCTGCAAAGCCGGGCCGGCGGAAATGGAAACTGGATCAAGACTCAATAACTTCCAGGTGAATGGAGTCCCCGGAAGAACAGAAGGACAGCTCGCAGTGTGACCAGACAACAGGTTCTTGTTACACGTTGCTACCTGGGAGACAATCGGTTGCGTTGCTCTATAAATTATCATACAGAACATGAGAATTATTAAGGTTTCTGTAGTATCTCGCAAGTGGACCTCCTCACGCTGCTAGTCTGTCACCCTCATTCATACAAGGATAGACCGACAGAGGAGCTGGGTTGTAACACTTCTTTACTTCATGACCGTCAGCCTTGAACTGCCTCTCTGGCGGTAGCCCCGTCCCCTCCTACACGTGGGTTGCAGCCCACTGATTAATGGTAACAAACAGAGGACTCGTCCTCTGAACACATAAACACTGGCAACACCACACCCTCCCATTACTATACATTTAGTTGTGCATTCAGTTCATTTCTTCAATGAGACGATGCGGTTTCTTTCTTGTTCTCTCTGGTCGACAATCCACTTTCGCCGATGGGTCTGTCCGTGTTTCTGGCGCTGTGTCGCCCTCGGAGGCTTCGCTGTCTCCTTCATAGGGAGCGTCCCATTGCGATAACGTGTCATTCATGTTTGTGTTGCCTGAACCTGTGGTATCAGGCACCCTTCTGAAGTGAGATGAGTTTCTTGTTATGACCCTGCGGCCTCCTTCTGCGGTGATGAGTGATCCCTTTTTCTTGACGATGATGAGTGGTTCTTCATTGAATGGAGCTACGTTTTTGCGCTGTTGAGGTTGTCGGACCACTACCAGGTCCCCTGGTGCCATGTCACTTCTCTTGGCCCTGCAAGTTGCATCAGCAGCTCTCTTCATGTTCTCTTTCGTGAGCGTGTCTTTCTCTCTGATTTCGGTGTCCTTCTCATACTGATCTTCCTCAGCTGCCACATGTGGCAGCCGCGTTCTGATGGTTCGCCCAAACATCACCTCAGAGGGTGACTTCCCAGTGGTGCTGTGTGGGGTGTTTCTGTAGTCTCGCATGAGTTGGTATAGTAGCTTCTCGACAGGTTCTTCGGTGAGGCGCGCGATTTGTGTCGTGCGTTTGATGTTACTCATGAAGCGTCTACCATTCCGTTTGCCTGTGGCCATAAGGGTGTCACCTTTCTGTGGCGAAAAACCATATATTCGGCGAATCTTTGGAAATCTTGTCCAGTGAATGGAGGTCCGTTGTCGGACTTGACTATCTTGGGTATTCCGTAGGTTGCAAACATCCGATCAAGGGCTGGGATGGTGTGATGTGCGGAGGTGGATGGGACTATCTGCAAGTCGGGGTATCTTGAATATTCGTCCACAGCTACCAGTATGTATTCACCCCCTTCCATGGGCCCAAAGTGGTCCATAGCTATTTCCTCCCATGTACCTTCGGGCAGCGCTGTCATGCTTAGGGGTTCAGGTGATGTATTTGGCTTCACGAGTGCACACGTTGGACAGTTCTGCAGTAGTTCTTCTACTGAGGTGTCTAGATGGGGGAACCAAAGTCTTTGTCTTAGCATCCTTTTAGTAAATACAATGCGTGTGCTAGTTCTAGCACTTTCTGTCGCAAGCTTCGTAGGATTACGAGCGTGGTTCCTTTTAGCAGTATTCCTTCCTCCGACTTCGCAAGTTCTTCTCTTACGGCTAGGAGGCAAGTGACGTCTTGTCTCGTGTCACCATTCATTGTTTCACGGATTTGCTTTGCATGCTTCCATCGCCCTGTTTCTAGGCATCATAGTATGACTTGGATTCCTTGGTCAGTATTCGATTCATGTGCTATCTGCTCCATGTCAAGCCCTTGTGGTGTGCTCCTGTGGATGACGTATCTTATGTATTGATCAGCTATCGATGGTTCTGGTCCGCACTTTTCTCTTGGATGACGGGAGAGAAAATCCGCAGGGTCTGTCCTTTCCCCAGCCTGTGTGTGATGGTAAACTGGTAGTCCTGTAACCGCAGGGCCCACCTGGCTATTGTTGGTGGCATCTTCGCCTGGGGGTTGCCATAGATGAATATGAGTGCCTGGTGGTCTGTTACTACTATGAAAGGCTTTCCATACAGGAAGAGGTGGAAGTGCTTGCAGGCCCAGACGACTGCTAGTCCTTCCTTCTCTGCCTGAGAGTAGGCTTGCTCAGTTTTGGAGAGGCTTCAACTGGCGTAGCATACTATGTGCTTCCCACTTCCTTCTCTGTCATCCAGTTGGGTGAGAATGGCACCTAGGCCGACGGGACTTGCGTCAACGATGAGTTCCGTGGTTTTCTTTGGGTCAAAGTATGCCATGTTTCGGGCATCGGAGATGCGGTCCTTGATTATTTGGAAGGCCTCTTGGCATTTAGGTGACCAGACAAACTCAGTGTTTAACTTGGTGAGGGCTCAGAGCGGTTCGCTGATGGACGCGAAGTCTCGTATGTACCTCGTGCCATAGCTTGCAAGTCCTAGGAAGGAACTGAGGTCTGAGGTGGTGGTGGGTGGCTCAACTTCTCAGAGTGCGCTAACTTTCCCCAGATCTGGCGTCATGCCCTTTTCTGAAAATATGTGCCCAAAGAATCGGAGTGTCCTTTTGCGAAACTCGCACTTCTCGCACTTCTCCTTGTTTAAAGTGAGCCGGGCTTATTCTAGGGCCATGCAGACTCTCATTAGTGTGTCATCGTGTTGCTCTTGAATCTGGCCGAAGACCAAGATGTCGTCGCTATAGTTCAAACAGTTGGGTACGTGTTTGATGACATTGCGTATTTCTGCTTGGAATTTTTCCGCCGTGGAGGATACCCCAAAGCTGAGCCATTTATAACGGAATAAACCTAGGTGGGTGGCAAAAGTCGTTATGAAGCGGGAGCTCTTGCAGAGTTCCAGCTGGTGGTAGCCTTTCTTTAGGTCCAATTTGGAGAATACTGTCGCTCCATTTAAAAGATGCACCATGTCTGTTATTCGTGGGGCTTGATGTTGTTTTCTCAGGATGGCTTCGTTTGGTCTCCTCATGTCTACACACATCCAGATGTCGGGGGAGTCTCTTTTGGGCACCGGTACTATATGGGGAGACCCATGGTGTGGGGCCTTCTGCTGGCTCAATGATGTCTGCCTCGAGCAATTTGGTCATTTCATTCTTGACTTGCTTTTGAATGTTTATGGGGATGCCCCTGTAGTGTTGAGCCACTGGTGGGACGCTGGCATTGATGTGGAGTTCGATCTGTCTGTTCTTCAGTTGTCCAAGGCCTTTGAATAATGATGGGAAAACTTGGTCAATGCTTGCTGTCGGGTCTAAATATTTATGCACCATGAGGTGGTATAGTATGTGAATGAGTCCCATCTCTATGGCTGCTTGATAGCTTAGTATGCACCCGCTCTCGGTGGCAGCCTCTAGTACATGCATGGGGATGCTTTTCTCATGTTCCTTGTAACGGCATGATGCCATAAAGAATCCCTTGCATGCCAGGGGTGTTTTTGAGCCGTATGGACAGATGAGGGCTCTTGCTGGCTGTAGGAGAGGGGCGTTTGGTATGCTTTCGTAAACTTCCTCACTGATTACGTTCACGGTTGCCCCCGTATCTGTCAAAAATTCAGAAGCAGTTTGATTGATTTGTATTCGTAGTATTGGGCTGTGTTCCTTTGCCGTGTTGTTTCCAAGGGCGTATAAATACCCCTTTTTCCGTGTTGCTTCTTGGTGTTTCTCCGGTCGGCGGGCTCTATCTTCTGATGACGCACTTGACACGCTGTCCGATTGCGACTGTTCTATGTGGCACCGTACGTATCTCCTGGGTCTTCTTCTTGTCCTGGATGGGGTGGTTTTGCTCTCCCCCTAGTTTTTTTTTTCTTGTCTTCTTTCCGGTTGTTCGTGGGGTTGGTGTGCTGCCCGGTGGTGCTGCGTGGGTGGGTTTTGCTCCAGTTCTGTTGTGGGTTTCCCGCTTTTTCCTGCCCCTCTCATCTTGCTGCGGAATATCAAACACACAGCCTTGTAGTGGTTGTCACCACCGCATGCGGAGCATATTTGGCCCATGGCAGGGCACATTCCTTCATGGGGGTACTTGTGTCCACACCGGTAGCAGAACGGATTGCTGTTGGTTCTCGCTGTTCCTTCTAACTTGATGAGGCTTTCGTGCTTACCGTGCGTGATTTTTATTTCCTCCAGGCCCTCTACTTGCGCTGCGAGGGCAGCATCTGATCGTGCCAGCCGTAGGATTTCTTCTTGGTTTCTTGGCTGTAGTCATTTTCGAAAGTCGGCGCTTTCGCACCCCGCTATGATCTGCGACCTGAGGGCCTCCTCATTCGAGTAGTTGTTGAAATCACAGGGCTTCATTTTTGCTCTTAACCTCATGACAAATGCGTCTATGGTTTCTCCTCTGTTTTGCTTGGTGGTGTGGAATACATGCCATTCATAGTCCACGTTTGTGTGGGGCGTGAAGTATTCCGTGAGTGTTGTCTTTAGTTTGGCGTAGGAATCTATGGTGTTTTCAGGTATTTCGTCAAGGATGTCTTGCACGTTAGATCCTACGGCATGGATTAAGAGGTTTAGTATTTGCTCCTCCTCTAGTGGTCCGGCCGCTTTTAGGCATACTTCGAAGTCCCTCAACCACCTTTTCCATCTTAATCCGAGGGTGCCGGTGTCAGTGAGGTCAATATTTGCTGGCAGTTGGCTAAAAGGCTGTCTATCATCTTTCTGTGTTCTGGTCTGGCTGGAGTCACAGGGATTGTCAGTGACTCCCCTTCCGATCCACTCATGGGCTTATCTTCTGGCGCTGTACTAGCTGTGTGGCTCGTGAGGCCTGCTGTCCTGTGTGCAGCCGTTCTGGGGATGCCAGTGGGGGAGGGGCGCTGTGCCGCGTGTTGACGGGCCTGTGGGGCCTAGCTTTTGTGGCGCGCCCTGGAGCCTTGTGCACCTTGGGGTTTAAGATCTTACCCCTCTGATCCTTGTGGAGCCAAATCAGGAGGCCGTGTCCCTGCCGCTCTTCTCGTGTTGTTTTTTGCCATAGCCGTTGGCGGGAGGGTCAGTACTCCTTAGCCGCCCAGAGATGTGAATAGGGAGCTGCTGCTCCACCTGCAGGTGATTGGATGCGCCTACCGGCAACGTTGCCGTTGGCGGGAAGGGTTTTCCCCTCCTCCCCCGCCCGGACGGATGATACGCGGGGAGCCACTGTAGCTGCTCCACCCGCGTGGGATGTGCGTGTTGGAGCCTTGGTTGAGCTTGCGCTGGGGCTCGTGTCGACGGCAGGGAGCCTTCTCGCTACAACCCGCTGTCTCCGGGAACCATCGACCGGAAGATGTCCTGCGGCTCCAGTGATGCCTCATTGTTCACCACGAGCGCTTTGGACCTGAGGTGGCGGGCATGGTGGAAGATACGTGTCGCTTCGTTGCCAATGTAGTATCTCGTAAGTGGACCTCCTCACGCTGCTAGTCAGCCACCCTCTTTCATACAAGGATACACCGACACAGGAGCTGGGGTGCAACACTTCTTTACTTCATGGGTGTCAGCCTCGAACAGCCTTTCTGGCGGTAGCCCCGCCCCTTCCTACACGTGGGTCGCAGCCCACTGATTAATGGTAACAAACAGAGGACTCGTCCTCGGAACACATAAACACTGGCGACACTGCAATTTCCTGCCCTAAAATGCGTGGCTCGGTTTTTACCATATTTCTCGAGAGAACAGCTAAAAAGTGAAAGAAATGTATAGGATGCCCTTACACGCTGAAAAAAATAATGTTACAACACCAACTTATTCTATTTTGTATTATTGTGATTCACGGGTAATAAAGGTGTTGTTTGGCAAGGTCAGTACAGTGGTGCATGCAAAATTGTGAAGCATTACGAACAGACCAACCACAAAGAAGATAACACATGGATGGGATTATATTGAGGAAGGGGAAAAGGGAATGATTATAAGATAAAGCCAATTCTGAATGATGTAGTACATTGGAGAAACTCCCCACACTCCAGTGTGGTTCGGGGGACAAGCCCAAAGGGAAGATGCTGACCCAGTCGCTGCCCGATGTGTCATCCACATGGTCGATGAGGTGGGATCACGCCAGCTAGCTAGCCAGAAAGAGGTGCAATATCTTTGGCTCAAGATAAGCCCTGGATGTTCTTACATCTGTGAACTCCATTTCCCATAATGCAGCATGAGGGAGCAGACCTACCCAACGACTGGAATACAGAAGCAAGCCAGGGGGTGCTCGCGGACCATATACTCCAATGCCCTTAGCACGGGAAACGCTGCATCCAATGGGAGATAACTGGCGAGCTGGTCTTCGATATGTGCCAGGCAGACTGGTAAGTGTGAAGGACCATCGAACACTGGAGAGCGACTGAGAATCAGCTAGAGTTATCCAACTTGGCGCTAGATGACACAGGAACTCTAGAAACCCTGTAGTTTCAAGCTAGATAAGAGGAAAACGATAGACCCATCGGGCAATACAAAGAACCTATCCGTAAAGAGTAATGGTAAGAGCAAATAAGATCATCACAGAGTCTAGCAAATCCCAGGGTGGGAGACCATGGAGCCTAGGAAAGAACCAATCAGTGTCTCTTGCACCAGAAGCCTGTGGCTATGAAAGCAGTCTGGGATAAGTCATTCAGTATCCTGGACCCAGAGGGGGCAGGACACTGCTCCTTGATACCAGAGGAGGCTTCTGGAAAGACTGCTTTCTGGAGGAATGTAATGCTAGTCTAGAGAGGCTGGCAGGAGAGGGGAGAGATGCAGTGGAAGTCCTGGAAGAGCAAGTCTTATCTAAAGTGCATTCTCAACCATCTCCATCCCATGGAGGGAGTGGAAAACCAAAGCCTGAAGCTTTGCACATCTATCCCCTGGGGAACATAACATGACTTTCCAGGGCGTGGCTGGGGGGGCACGTCTATGGGAGAGGCTTATTGCGATTCTTTCAAACCAAGGTCCAATTGAGAGGTCTTTTGTGAATGTGGCCCATAACCCAACGGCCTAGGAGAGAGGCCTGTTGTCAATGTTGCTCATCAAGGCCTAGGAGAGGTGCCTATTGTGAATCCTGTAACAAGGGCCTATGAGAGGGGACTATCGTGAATCCTGTACCAAGGGCCTATGAGAGTTGACTACTGTGAATCCTGTAACAAGGGCATATGAGAGGTGCCTACTGTGAATCCTGTCATAAGGGCCTATGAGAGGGGACTACTGTGAATCCTGTACCAAGGGCCTAGGAGAGGTGCCTACTGTGAATCTAGTACCGAGGGCCTAGGAGAGGGGACTACTGTGATTTATTCAAAGAAGGCAAAGGAAAGGAAGAAAACAACCGTATACAAGAGAGAGAGAGGACAGAATCCTGCTCTGAATCCTAAAGCCAAGGTTTACGATGGGACAGTCTGGAATTTGGAAATCCAACTTCCTGTAGGGGTTTGTTGTAAATCTTGAAGGACCTGACAAACACGTTTGTTTGTTTTGCATTAGAATATGGATAGACTTGGAAGAGTAGGTTAATGGCCAAATCCTTGGAGCGCTTGCGTTAACAGCTCTTGATGGACAGGAGGCTATAGACTCAGAGTGCTTATGATTAAGACTTTTCTGTTGGCCACATTTTTGGGACATTTCTTTGTAGATAAGTGTGGTGTCTGGTTGGAAAACTTTTGGATCTTATGTTTGATCACAAGTGAAACACTGGGAGTACTAAAGGATCACTATTAAGTGAAACCTATCCCGACACAGTTTAATTTAAAAGTCAATCTATTGTTGTAGATATTCCTTTAGCATATGTTAGGCATTTATCAAACCTTAACCCTGACCATTACGAATCAAAATAAACGTAAGTGACCCACAATAAGCATTGTTCATGAGCAGGCATGAACCCCACAGGTACTATTTGGGTTTTCATCATTAATAACAATTGGTACCCGGCGAGAGACAATCAGATTGTTAGATGCAATCTGATTGGCTCTTGCCCGGTCCATACCCCACACAGAATCAATTGAATGTTCATCCCGGGCGAGGGGGTATGGCAGCCCCTCAGCCAATGAGGAGGCTCGAAACGGGGCCATCCCCGCTCCGAGCCTCCACGCGGCTGGAGGCTGACATCCTCCCCCACCAGGGATTCAGGTACGTTCTTTTTCCCTCCCCCCGTACCCTGCAAACAATCCCCTTCCAGCCCTTCCAACCCCTCTTACCTTCTTATTTCACCTTTTTTGGAAGCAAACGCGCTGGGAACACTTCTGTTCCCAGCGCATCCGCTCCTGAAGGTCGCCATGGAAAGGGAAAATGGATTCCGTTTACCCCTCGCCGGTGGCCATTTTCCTTGACATTTTTTGCATTACAGAACCTATAACTATGGGCCACGGGGCATTACCTGAATCAGCAATGACCCCACGGCAAGGGGATTATTGCTTAATTAGTGCAAAATTAAGATGAATTATGTTCTGACTAAATTCCTCATCTGGGGTCGGGACATGACCTTGATCAATGTGCATGCCTTTGCCTACTAGAGACTGACTCTAAATAGAAGACCTCTAAAGAGAGTGACTCTAAAGAGAGTGCCAGATTCGCTGGTTTGAAAAATAACAGGGTAATTCGATGTTTGTGTTTAGGACCTAAACAGTCATTTGAATGTGCATGCAGCTAGAACATGGATAAACACGTTGGAAGGATGGATAGAGGGACACACATATCGAATTAAGAGTACAAGAACTTATATAAAAATAGAATTTCACATCAGAGAAATTTTCCATCCAGGCAATCCATAAGGTCTTCTCTAATCTGGATGCAGAATTCATGGTAACCCCCCCGGCACTACCCAATTCTGTTTTATAGCATTTTTGTTTGTTAATGCATGCTTGGTTTTTGTCTTCACTGCCTGTGGTAGAAGGTTGTCCTTCAAAGTCAACATACTTTCGACTGTAAATGTTAATGTCTTCTGCTCCTTGGAGCGAAGGATACTAACCTACAATAAATTGACAACAGAAAAGCTATTCTGAAAGAGCAAGAGAAGCGCCATTCACAAAATAATGCCACCTGTTGGATAGCACATCCTGCTCGATGCCAAGATGAAAAGAGTGCCTCTGTAAAATATGAAATGTAATATATGCGCTCACACCCGAGGCACTTGAGAACATTTTGAGCAAAGAAAAACTGCATCCCACTTCATCCGACCATTGCTATGGCCTTTTTATTGATTCTAGAGATTGACTGGTTGATGTTAAGGACCTGCCGAAAAATGCACACGAAAATTAGAACATCACCACGTAAGAAAAAAGGTAAACAAGAACTAGACCATTTATGTGTTTGCCACATAAATAAAAGAAGGTTTCAGCAGTCTGCAGAACGTTTATTGGAGACACACACTTGACTAAAATGTCCACTTTTAAACTTGTGACTGGTAGGAAAATGGTCTATTAAACTGAACACAGGTACAGACATTGATCAACCCCTCCACAACTAATGCATACGTGGAGGATTTGGGAAAGCCCCTCCATGTGTTTGCCTATGTGCAGAGAAATCTAGAACATGTTGGCATAACTACAAAACCTACTCTGACCTGCAGACAGCCGAAGGGGAATCTAAGGTAAGTGATCGGGTTTAACTTTATAATTTCCAAAGGAACCAGTCCAAAGAACACAGGTTCCTTGACAGCTGGAAGGGATCAAATGAGAACACTGATAAGATCCCGTCCTTTGCTTAAAAAATGCACATCCCAAAGGGGAGCAGGCGGAGGAACGCTGAGTCCATGTGAACCAGCCTAAAGCCTGTCCCCCACAAAATGCTTGTCACTGGATTGAGGAATGAGTTCTTCCTCTTCATCAGACGAATCATGTCCAAGGAAAGGAATCTGTGAAAAGAGGTGGGTGTAAATAATTTTGTTAAAATGATGACTGTTGATAGAAAGTTAAAGATACAACATAATGGATTCATAATATGTGAAGCTTTTATGCATATCATTGTGAAAACAATAGCTCAGACCAGGGAGTTGGAGGGAAGTATTGACTATGGAGCTTTATTATTATACTCTAATAAACCAGCCTTTCTACCCTACTCTTCTATGAATTAATCAAGTATTCCTTCCAGGCTCCCGTACCAAAAACAGCGGGGTTGGGGGCCAAAGGAATTGCATTTATCCCCAATGAACGAAAAGGCAGGTGATAATATGAGTAACCCTATCCCGAGAAAGATAGATGTTCTGTGAGCCTCGATGTTGATGAGCCAATGATACAAGTGGAACTACTTCTGTGGGGGTGATCTGGACCCCATGTCGGAAATCTAAAGGAAACATATTTTTTAAGAAATAAATGGTCCATGAAGATTTTGGTCCTTCTTGAAATGAACGTCTGGGAGGGGTTTTTTGTATGACACTTTGGTCCAAAGGGTAATGGCCTAAAATAAAATGACCATAGAAAAGCCTTTCTGAAGGAGTGGGAGAGGTGCCATTCACAAAATTAGGCCTGCATTTGGATTGTACATTTGGTTTGCTGCCATGATGAAAAGGGTGCCTCTGTAAAATGTGAAATGTGAATAATTCTGCATGAAACAGACAACATTCTAAGCAGAGTAAAAGCAAATCCCACAAACTGCAAACACTTCTAGGCTTTTTTATTGAATGTAGAGACTGGTTGGTTGATACTAAGCAAATGTGCAAAAATGCACATAGACATATGAACAGAACCCCTTACAAAAACGATTAGGCCCAGTCCTTTGGAGTGTTTGACACATACACAAAAATAATTCAACAGGCTGCACTACATGTATTGGAGAACACAACACTAATGTAAAAGTCTGGGATTTCCTCTCAGTGATGACCTGGGTCTCAAGCACAGAGAACATAAATTGCATTTGTTTATTATAAGAAACCTGTATCTCTTTACAATGACTGCCCTTGCTTTGTTATGTTAGTCACATGTATAAAGCACAGCCTACACCGACATGGGCATCATGGCCCTAGGAGGGCAGAAAAAAGAGGCGGAGTGTAAAGGGGAAAACAAGAACGTTTTCAGAGCACGACGAAAATCCAAATGATCCTGGATGATGCGGAGAGAAAAAGGAACAGAGTTCCAAAACAATGCTGCCGCGACAGAAAAAGAGTGGCCCCCATTTGCGAGTGCTTGAAACGGGGAACAGAGATTCACAAAGCAGTCAGGGAGAGAAGAGAATGAGGTGGAGCGAACGGGCAAAATGTGGCCTGTAAATACTCGGGTTCAGTCATATTAAAATCCTGATGGACAATACAAAGATCCTTGAAATAAACACGTTTAGGCGCAGAAAGCCAATGGAGATAGGAGAGAGTTGGCCACACTTGCCGCTGTATTTTGCATGATTTGCAAACGTTGAAAAAGATAGGCCGGTTGGGCAATGTAAAGCGAATTACAATAGTCTAAAGAACCTGAAATCATAGAAGACACTACCCGGGTACGAAGCTCGTGAGGAAGGTAGGGCAGAACTTTGCAGAGAATCCCCCGTTTAGAATGAACTGACTGACCCACAGAACTCCCCTGGACCTCCATAGAAAGTGCAGCTTCAAACTTCACACTAAGATCATTTACCATTGAGACCAGCACCGGCAAAGTGCCAAGATCAGCGGGCCAGAAATCGGATGACCAGAGAGCAGGTTCGGGAGACGAGCCAACTGTAGGGACCTCACTTATCTATATATTTGGTATAACCAAAATAATAAGAAGTGCTATGTAGAAATGAAGTTTCATGCATAAAAGGGCTTGGAGGATAGCTCCAGGGCAGCGGGTTTTTTTTTGGAAGCACGACCAAGTATAGTAAAAGAGGTTTGAATCCGGTTCCTGCACTTAGGGGATCAGAAATGTGAGGCAGACTACTTTGTGAAAGATTTTCAAAACATGTCATTTTATTCAATTTGAAAGGTTGGATAAACGCCTCACAATCCCTGTCCTAGCTAGGATTTCCCGGCCTAAGTAAACTAACGGAAACACCCTCACACTTATACAACAAATCAACAAGGAATACATGCAGTTTAGCAACAAAAGTAGCATTAGAAAAAGTAGCATTAGAAGCCTGATCCCAATCGTTAGTTCTTCTGATAACCTGGGAAAAATGTTGCTGCCGCATTTCTTTAACTGTTCAAAAAGAATGAGGGAATCCTGTATCATAACAAAAAGGTTCACTTCAGTTCTCTTTAAATCCCACTTGACAACCCAAGGTTCCAACTTGGATTTCAAAGATGATTCAGAAATGAGGTGAGCCAGGCCAGAGCCTGATCAGTGATACCTAGGTTATCACAGAGACAGTTCAGCAGGATGTTATGTTTGACCGTGTCGAAGGCAGATGATAGATTGAGTAGGATGAGGACCGAGGGAATGTAAGAGTCATGGTTGGAGAGCAGATCTTCACAGATGTTCAGGAGAGCAGCTCAGTCATGGAGACAGCCCACAGAATCGGAATGACGGTTAAGCTGAGAGCTGGCCAGCTTTTCCAGGAGTTTGCCCAGAAAGGGAGTAATGGAAATTAGGCGATAGCTAGCTGGACAAGAAGTATTAGCTGTGGGTTTCCTGAGAAGAGGATGCACAAGGGAGTGTTTCAGAGGGGAAGGGAAGAATCCTGAGGCAAAGGAGAGGTTGCAGAAATCGGCAAGGGCCGGAGCGAGGATATAAATGCGGTCTTTGATGGTTTTAGAGGAACAGGGATGAACCGTTTTGATGAGTCTTTCATAGATCGGACTTGCCTAGCAACTTCATTAGGGGAGAAAAGTGGAAAGTAGGAGAAAGAGGATAGGGGGTGGCTGAAGGAGGGTCAGCAAGCACAGACGGAGAAGGGAGAGGAGGTGAAGAGAGGAGAGAGTGGTCCTGGGTTTTTGAGATAAAGTGAGAGGCAAGGGCATTGAAAATAGCCTGGGAGGAAACAGGAGGGGTAGAAACTGCATCAGGGATAGCCAGCTCCTTGCAGATTTTAAAATGTTTGGATGAGTTGTTCGATGCCGCACAGACACAAGCTTGAATGTGGACTCTCTTTTTTGTGAGGACAAAGAGTCGGTATTGCCTTTGGAGCAGGCGACAGGCCAGTTTGTCAGAGGATGAACTAGAAGCCCTCCATTTCCTCTGGGCCGCCCTACACTTATGTTTAAGTGTAGGTAGGTCAGACTCATACAATGAATTGCACTTGGATTTGGACTTCAAAAGGATCCTCATGACAGGGGCAAGAGCGTCAAGAGTATCAGAAATAGAAGAGTAGAGTAGAGACAGGGCTGTGTCAGGATGTGAGTCAGTCAGAGGTGGAGTGGGGAGAGAGAAGGTGGCAGTGAAAGCCTCAACTGACACATGCTTCATAGGCCAGATGTCCAAGAAGGTAGATGGCAATGTTGGGGTAGGCTTGGCTTGGGGGAAAGAGAGGCAGAGGAGAGGAGGGAATAATCACTCCAGGAGAGAGGAGTGGTCAGAGGGATGGAGAGGGGGAGGTCAGAGAAGATCAAGGCATCGAGTGTGGGACCTGCAGAGTGAGTCGGGCCAGAGAGGATGATGGACAGGGAGAGGGAGTCGCCGAGGTCACAGAACAGTAAAGAGGAGGGACAAGGAGAGTCTAAATGGATATTGAGGTCTCCGAGGAGGAGGAGTTGAGTGGTAGAGGCCAGGAGGGAGGAGGAGCGGTCTGCCCGCTCAGAGAAAAATGAGGTGGTTTGACCAGGAGGCTGGTAGATAGTAGCCACAGTAAGAGAAAGGATAGAAGAGAGAGAGAGCCTACAGACAAGGAATTCAATAGAGGAGTAGGTCTGAGTGGGAATGATAGAGGCAGGAATCCACTCAGGAAAGATCAGTGCTACACCCCCCACCCCCACTGAACTGGGAGGATCTGGGTGCAGAGAGGATCTTGTAGCCATCAGGGAGGCGAGTGTCAAAGATTGTGACTGAGCTGGTCATGAACCATGTCTCAGTAAGACCAAGGGCATCAAGGTCTAATTCTTCAAGGGGGTGGCAGATGTCAGAGGAGTGTTTGACGGCAGAGCAAGAGTTGAGAGTGGAAATATGAAGAAGGTTGCTAGCCTTAAAGACCTTCCGGGGAGGGGTACAGATCAGAGGTACACCAGGTGGAGGAGAAGGAGCCTAGGAGGGGCAGAGGAAGAGGAGAGAGAGGGCAAAGTAGCCAAGGGGTGTGAGGAGGGGACAGCAGGAAATTAGAGGAAATTGATGAGGCAAGGGAAGCACCTATCACAAAAGGAGGAGATTAGCCTGATGGTCTTGGACCATGAAAGTGCCATTAAGGTAGACATTAATGATGACCGCAGAGGAGTTGAAGGATGCCATGAGAACTTCCAATCCAGTGACACCATTAATTTGAGAGGAGGAGGTAGGACAGAGCACAGAGATCATACGTAGGAGTGTGTGGGAAGATGGTGTTGTAGGAGTGCATGTTATAGGAGCACGTGTCATAGGAGCATTTGCCATAGGTGCACATGTGTTAGTTTTAAGAGCATGTGTTGTAGGAGCGTGTGTTCTAGTAGCACTTGTTGTAGGAGTGTGTGTTGTAGTACCATGTATCGTAGGGCTGTATGCCATAAGATTGTGTTTCAAGAGGGTCTCGTAGGAGTGCTTGTGGTAGGAGTGCTTGTGGTAGGAGAGCTTGTGTTTGGGGCGCTTGTCATAGGAGCACTTGTTAAAAGGAGTGTATGTCGTATTAGGGTGTGTCATAGGCGCATGGGCCATAGGAGCGTGTTTCCTAGGAGTGTGCATATCAAGAGTGTCTTTAGTGTAGCAACTCGAAATGTTAATCTCACACATGTACATAATGTAGAGTTTTTAATATCATTTGTACAGTTTGTACTTTAATTAATTTACACAAACTGTACAAAGAGGTGTAGGAGTTTTACCATTTGTACATTACACAAAGTGTGTCATGAAATCTGTGTTGAAAGGGTGTTTGCCAAAGGAATGAGTGTCATAGGAGTGTATAATAAGTGCATGTGGTTGTAAAGTGTGTTGTAGGAGCATGTGTCATAGGAGCATGTTTTTAAAAAAGTGCATCTCATAGGATTATGTGTTACACAAGCATGTTTCCTATGAGTTTGTGTTGTAGGAGTGCTAACTTTAGGATCACTTGTTGTAAGAGTGTGTGTGTTGTAACCGTGTTTTTTTATTGTAGGGCAATGTGTTGTAGGGCAGTGTGACATAGGAGCTTGTGTCCTAGAAGTGTGTGGCAAGAAGGTATCACAGGAGCTCTTGTCATAGTACAACTTCTCATAGCTGCACATGTCGTAGGAAATTGTGACCTTGCAGTATGTGTCAGAGGAGCATGTGCGGTAGGAGTACATCTCATTGGAGCGTGTCGAAGCAGTGTGCCTAGTAAGCATGTACATTATGTAGGGTTTTAATATGACATTTACTTCATGTTCTTTAATTAATGTGCACAAGCTGTATAAAGAGGTGTATGAGTTTTACTGTGTATACATTATGCAAGCTTGTCCTGAATACTTGTGTTTTTAGGGTTTGTTTCAATGGAGTGAGTGTCGTAGGAGTGTGTATTGTGGACATGTCGTTGAAAAGTGTGTTGTAATAGCATATGTTGTAGGAGCATGTTTTGTAAGAGTTTGTGTTGTAAAGAATGTGTTATACCAGCATGTTCCGTAAGAGGGTGTGTTGTAAGAGTGTGTGGCGTAGGAGCACTTGTGGTTGGAGTGCATGTTGTAACAGTTATGTAACAGTGTGTGTTAAAAGACCATGTGTTGTAGAAGCATGTGACATAGTGGTCCGTGGTAAGAGGGTGTGATGTAGGAGCGCGTGTTATAGGACCACGTGTCGTAAACACATTTGTCACAGGTGCACTTGTCACAGTTGTGGGAGTGTGTATAGTAGCAGTGTGTGTTCTGGGATTGCTTGTTGTAGGAGTGTGTGTTGTAGTACCATGTATCGGAGGACCGCATGTAATAATATTGTTTAGTAAGAGTGGCGTTGTAGGAGCGCTCATGGTAGTAGCGCTTGCCATAGGAGCACTTGTCGTAGGGGCACTTGGTAAAGGAGCATATGTCATATTAGATGTGTGTCGTAGGAGCGTGTGTATTGAGAGTGTTATTAGTTTAGATATTCACACGTTTATCTTAAACTTGTACATGTAGAGTTTTAATATGACTTTTACATTTTGCACTTTAACTAATGTACATGAACCATACAAAGAGGCTTTACGTTTTACAATGTGTACATTACACAATTTAAAACTCCTGAAAACTGACATCAAAGTCAGCCCTCACTTTTATGTAGGTTTTCAGGCAAATACAATTATGTAATGTACAAACGGTAAAACTCCTCTGTCTTTTGGTACAGTTTGTGCACATTAATTATTTAGCTTTGACTTTGAGGTGAGATTTCAGAGGATGCAAACCATGAATTGTAAACATTCTTAGCACAGTTTGTATGAAAGATGCACATTCATTCTGGGCTGCACAAAATATGGGTAGAGCGTGTCCAGTATGAGCATGTGTCATAGAAGCACATGCCCTAGGAGCATGTGTTGTAGCAGCACATGTTGTAGTGGTACATGTCATAGGAGCACTTTTAGAAGAGTCTGTTGTAACAGTGCATTGTAGGATCATGTGCAATAAGAGGGTTTTGTTGGATCGCATGTTTTAGGAGCATATGTCGAAGGAGCGTGGGTTATTGGGTCTTGTGTAGTAAGAGTTTTTAATAAAAGTGTGTGCTGTTGGAGTGTGTGGTAAGAGGGTGTGTTGTTGCAGCACGTCTTATAGGAGTGCTTCATAGAAACATGTGTTGTAGGCACATATGTTGTACGTGCACATGTTGTACGTGCAATTGCCGTAGAAGCGTTTATCGTAGGAATGTGTGTGAATAAAATGTTACTTTATTTTGCTCAGAAATTGTCAGATATTTGGGCCATCATTTTGTTTTCCTATTGGAAAACCCCATGTTACAAGCTGTTCAAAACGCACATAAAGTAAACATTTTTTAAAGTATGAAGCTGTTAATGTACAATTGTGAAATGGTGCATGAACAGCTGCCTCGAAATATTACTGTTGAATATTTGTACATACAAGGCTTCGAACGTTATTCAAAAAAGTAATGTTCTGAAACTCCACAAAGACGTTCCCTTATGCAAAACATGCAGGTTCATTCTGGGCATGCACAATATATAGATAAACTTAGTGGCCAACTTTGAGATATTTGGGTGAATTATTTTTACCTATGGAGCATTTTCAGATTTTTTGCAGGCAACGTTTCAAAAGGTATTCAAAAAAGTCCATAGTGACTTTGTCTTAACCTTATGTCTGCCTTGCACTAGCGCAAAGGCAACATATATTAAAATATTTGATTATGGATGTAAATGCTAGTGTGAGAAACAGTTGTGAGATTCATATAGGCCAGGATCATTTTGTTCGGTTCACTAAATGTTTATGAACACATAGCATTGTAGAGATTTCCCTGGTGAATCCTTTGTGAAAATACACCACATACTATGGAGTAATGTGGACATGATTCAAGGTTTGAATATCACCTCTCTTTCCAATAGATGTTCAAGAACTCTTGGCTAACATAGACCACTAGTAGATAATTAGGTGTTAAAGAACCTACTCAACATCTGCCAACAGAACACAGGGTGGTGTATATTCCCATTGTTATATTCCATTGGACTCCATGGGGATTTTTGGCAGATTTATTGCAAGCAGTAGTACCGCACAGTAATGCCACCGATGTCTTGAGGTAAAGTAATTTACCTCCAGCTGCTTGCAGGAGATGAATCCTCCACTTTACATCCAAACTTGGAATTTGGTGGTGTCGTAAATTGGGGAGTATTCTCATCACCCTCCAAAACGTTCATGGTAATAGATTAATCATTACTTTTTTAAGCACACTGACGCATTTCTAATGTGGGGCCCATAGTCTTTTAATTAAATGGATGTATTGTTCTATATATTTACATATCTGTTTAAGGGAATTTGTAACGGTAGCACTATGGACCTCATTGGGCATAGTGGTAAAAATGCAGTGGTAATACTATTACTACTGTATTACCACTCCGCCCAATTGGGCGGAAAGTAGCAGATTTACTTCCTGCTCTGAGCTGGAGGTAAATCTTGCCACTTTGTGCCCATTTGCAGTGCAATTACTGAGGCGCTATTAGTGCCAGCGGTAATAGCACCAATACTGCCCCATAGAGTCCTATGGACTGTCAACAAAATGGTGAGTAACAGCCTTACCACAACTCGGGATCCAGCGCTAATAGCGCCGGACCGAATTGCAGTAACGCTATTTACGTTGACTGTTTCCCAGTGGATTTACTGCTGGGACACTGCCAAACTTCTGATGTGGCCCAATGCCACTTTAAGGCGCCACTGGGTCATGGGGACAGTGGTGGATGGAAAGAATAGCATTGAATATACTTTTAGACAGAAGGTCATTGTGTACACAGAAGAGAGGAGCTGCGTCCTGACCTGTCTTTGCTGTTTCATCCTATTGGGTTGCCGTCTTGAGGAGTGGAGGGGAGTTCCAGAGGTGACATCTATGAGAGTTGGGAGATCACCCGCCAACATGCTGGTCAGTGTTTTGGTTGAAGGCCAGCATGTTTTGTTACACAAAACTAAGCAGTCCGGTCAGTAAAGCTTTACTGAGAAGTGCTGATGCTGGCCCATCGGAGTAACAGTGAGCAAAACAAGGAACCACAATATCCATATGTGCACCACCAAGGGAAAAGCGATCTGTGCCAGCCTGCATATACCCTCTCATAGTGACATGGCATCTTCTAATTGTGATCAAGGCTAGACTAGCCTACAATACTGACTCCAGTATCCATCCACGTTCTTACTGTGACATGGCTTTTTTTTTTTTTTTACCTGGCATCAAGGTTAATGCAAACATTGTTCTGGGAAATATGGGGGTGGGGCTTCATGGGTTTGTAGCAGTTGTGGCTTTTGTGAGGCTCCTGGTGGTAGACCATTGTAGATTCTCTGATCAATCTGTAACTTTGAGTCAAATCAAACAATTATTGTGTACACATTCAAAAAAGTCTTGAACCCCAGAAACTATAGCATTCTGATGCTTCATGACAATGTGTGCCACCCCTTGTTACTAGACTGTGTACTAATTTATCAAATCGTGTTCTAGTATTGAACAGGCACATGCTACAAAACATGATTCCAACATATATCCATTGTAAAAGTATATTTACATGGGAGGCTTGCAGGAAGCGTCTAAAAGCAAGGGTTTCATGCGTCATACCCACATGTTCTCATTAAGAAGAAGTAACTAAGGGATTGTGGACAGTGCTGGGCACCTGTGGGCACCTTACATGCTGATGTGCCAGTCACCCTGAGGCATAAAACACTGGCCATGACTGCAGCACAGATGGGCCTGCATAATGCCTTCAATAATTCATGGCTCTTGGCATCTGCTCCCTTTAATGGCATTTATCAAATGCCACCTCGCCCAAATCCCCGGCCTCTTCTGTCGCCGCTTTGAGGTACTTTGCTCAGATTAATGACTGCTGGAGCCAATGGCCAATCAGAAGACTGCACATGTTTTTGTAACTCAAGGCAGGAGCATGGATTACAATGTAGACCACACATACAGCGCATAAAACACGCTGAATTGTATCTACATGATGTAGATCAACTGTCATCACCACACACACCAGTGGCGCTCCTAATGCTAGCAACCTCGACAGAATGAAAGGCGGAGTCGACCATTTTCCTCATTCGAGGAGTCGACTATTTTCCTCATTCGAGGAGTCGACTATTTTCCTCATTCGAGGAGTCGACTATTTTCCTCATTCCACGATGGGAGGATCATTTGCAATAAAGAGCCCTCCTGCTGCCCTTTCAATGGTGGGGCACACTTGTAAGGGATTCTCCTGCTCACATACGTGCATGGGTGCTGGGGAGGACGCCAAGGTTCAGAGTCTAGGGGCCTCATTACGACCTTGGCGGAGGACCATGGTGCAATTAGCACCATGGTCCATGGCGGTAATGAGAAAATTCCGCCATGGTGGTTGGCGGACTTACCGCCCCATTCCGAGGTTGGCGGGGCGCTAAGTCCCCAATCCCCATTTTACCCTTCCCCATTCCCATTCTTGCCCCATAGGGCATAATGGGAGTGGGGAAGGCGTTAATTATGCCACCGTAAATTACGGTGGCGTAATTAACACCAAGGTCCCTTAGCGCCATGGATTTTAACGCCTGCAAAAAGCAGGCGTTAAAATCACCATGGCGCTAAGGGAACTCGTAATTGGCGGTAAGGGGTCGGCGCAGTTAACGCTGGCGTAAACCCCTTACCGCCAGGGTCGTAATGAGGCCCAAGGACTGTTATATTAATGTAATCCTTATGGGTCACTTTCTTCTGCACATTTGTGCATGGTGGCGATCAGTTATTAAGTCGCCATAAAAAGAAAAATGGTGGCCGACTTTACAATTGGTCCTGATGGACTTGTCTGTCAGAATCTTGAATTTCTGACAAATTTTGAATACTAACCCCCTAAGAAGGAATGCTGATTTCACCATTTTATTTTTTATAAAATCAGTTTTATTAGATTTTGTAAAGTTACAAAAGAGGAACAAAACCCATTTCCCACAGTACATCTTGCTTGGCGACCCATTCCTCCCAATTCCCTTTCCCTTTTCAATTTCCTGTTCCTAGTTTCCTCATGGGATTCCTGCTTCCGGTTTCAGGAGAATGTAGCAGAAGCAGGGTAAGGGGCAAGCATCCTGTCTGCCTCTGCCCAATTAGGAAAGAAAGTTGCATTTGCGTAGCAAAGTTCCCTTGCCACTCGCAGTGGGGGCGGGGGAGGTCGTTGCAGCAATGGGTCGCCCATGATGCTGTTAGCAACGCAAAGGGACTGTAAATGCCATTGCCACACCAGTCATCCCACATCGTGTGTAGCCAGAATCCATCAGCATTGTTCACTTTCACCTATTTGGGACCTCTTTCTAAGGAGATTTGGGCTTGCTTCTGAAATTAGGAGGCAACGTGCCCAAATGTATTTAAAAAGAGAACTGAAACATTTGAAAACCCAAAACAATGGTTAGAGTCGGTTGCTACTCAGATGGCAAGACAGAGAGAAGACCCCCAAAGCAGCAGCATATCATATGTGATTGAACTTGAAGGTAAGAACAACAACACTGCTTGCAGGGATGCTTGTTTGAATGTATTTCGATGTGTGTGTAAAGTTTTTGAACGCGTGTTTGTGCATATGCATAATAGTGAGTCATTCTGTGTGCGTGAGACTGTATATTTGTGTGTTTGTTTCTGTGTGTGTGCAAAATCTATACGTGCATGTGTTTGCAGCATTGGGGTTTGGGGCTGCATCATGACATTTAGGGCCTCATTCCGAGTAGGGCGGTAAGGGATACAAGGCACCGGTAAGGAGACCTGTGCCGGTAATCCCTTACCGCCCTACTACGAGGTCCCTTAGCGGGTCCCTCATTTAACGCTTGGTCTGACCAGGCGTTATGGACGGGACCCGTTAAGAGACTTCAGAGCTAACAACGGTACTGCAGTTTGCGGTACCGTTATTAGCGCCTTCCCCATTCCCATTGAGCCCTGGGGCTCAAATGGGAATGGGGAATGGCTTTTTCAATGAGGATTTACCGGTCCCGCAAAGGTCGGACTAAACCGCTAAGTCCCCATTGAACCACACCGGTACCGGTACCATTATTGGAGGCAGTCATGGCATAAATAGCGCCATGACTACCTCCAATCTCGGAATGAGGCCCTTAGAGTGGCAAAGGCATCTTACATTGTTTGTGCAACATCACCAAAGCGCTTCATTGGGAAATCTGGTGTAGGTTGTGGCTGCAGATTAATGTTCATGATTTACAAGGGCCATACTGGCATAGATTGTAATTCACATTGACCAACCCGGCATAGACTGTGTCCCCAGCTACGTGAAAGTGATTTGCACTGATCAGAATTGCAGAGACTGTCCATAGCTTCATACAAGTAATCTACAGCGACCATATTGCTCGAAAGCCGAGCAGCTCCATCAAAAAAGGATGCAAACGGAGGCACCAGGGGAGCTGGGATGGGTAGCGAAGCAGGGGACGGGGACACCAGAGAGGGCAAATAGAGTTACGTGCAGAAACAAGGGATTGGCAAGGTTTATTTTGAAAGGGTAATGTCTGTACTAATTGTATGTATGTATTTATTTGAATTTGTAAAGTGCACTATAGCCCATGGGCATCGAGGCACTGTTGCAAGAAGGTGTCTTAGTTACAGGCAATAGGCTAAACTCATGGTTTAAGGGAGCAAAAGGCCTAGCAGGTTGCATTGTGGATGGAGAGGGTCATTCGTATCTGTGTTAATTACTTGTTCCAGAGAGAGGTTGAATAGAAGGAAACGGCCTGCTTCCCGTTTTCCCTCTTGCAGTTCTGTGTTCCCAGCCTTGCAATGTTGAGGCTTGTGGGGGGTGCACTGACATCCGTAGATGGTGAGTTTTCAGCCTTGTAAAGTGGTGTTTTGATTGTGTTTGGTTTGCCAGGGATTCAGGATGTCTTTCAAGCGGTATCCAGTGCAGCCTCTCAAGGATGGTGACTACGTTTATTTTTCTTAGTTCTGGGATGAGGCGTACTGCAGAGTGCTGGACAGATTAACAAGACTGAGGCATCAAGGACTCCTGTGAGTAGGGTGTGTACACCATCCAGATGGGGAAGGAGCAGTACTTGGACAACTGCTCTGAAATTCAATGCAGGTATGAAAGGCTTTCCTTTGCAGTGTAGCACACACTGGTGCCATGCTTCTTGCATATTCTTGGTGACATGTGTTTTGCATTATATGTCCCAGTCGATAGTAAAGCCAAGCGATTTTACACTGGGTGAGAGTGCAGAAGTGTGAATCTATTGTGTTCCATATCAGTCAGCCAATTAAGGATTTTGACATCCTTTTTGGCGTTTCCTAGCAGAATGAATTTGGTCTTTGTAGGGTTGAGCTTCAGGTAGGCAATTGACATCCAGACTTGGATGAGGGACAGGCAATGCTTGATTCAATGGGTGTTGTCAATGTAGTTGCTCTTCATTATTCATTCTGCTATTGCCATTGTGTAGCCAGCGAGCAACATCCTTTGCCATCTTGCGGCATGATCTGCTCTGTTACTGTCAACACATATCACATACTGGTATTGCATATCAAGCAACACCACGAAAGCCACCACCACCTAACCCCTTAAGTGCCAGGCTATTATGCAAGTCTATGCAAAAAGGATGAGCATACTCGTCCTATGCACTTATAACTTTACTGCCATGTGTTCCTAAACTTGCCATTGAACCCCCATGACAATGCATTGCTGCTGATCATTGCCCAGATAGACAAACCTTTCAGCCTATGCCCAGTAATCACAACCGTGCCAGCCCCGGTGTGTGGTATTGCAGATGTACTATTGGGCTCATGTTCAGTCGTGACAACAGAAGGCCTGTCGTTTTTATTGTTCAGAAATTGGACTCTGTGAGAAAGGCTTTCTTGCCATGTTTGACCATCAACTGGAATTTAGATTCCCATGTTTACAATGCATGGATTCTGCGTGTATCCTGTTTCCGGAGTTTGCTGAGCTTGAAAGGTGCTAGTGGAAGCTGGCTGCCCTGTTTGTAAAGTATGCTCCCAGTATTGTTATGTTAACTGAGACCTTTTGACACCAGGCATGCATTTTGGCATGCAGATATGTATCAACTACCACCCACTTTGTACAGCTACCAAGTGGTTCAATGTGATGATTGACACATGGACCCATCACATTTATGTATTTATTTTTACATTTGTAGAAGCTTGCAAAGACCTTGGGCATCAAGACGCTGGTATTGATATGATAATTTCTGTGGGCACATACAGTATTCAGTTAGCTAAACAGGTGAGCCTTGAGCTTTTTTCTGAATAGAGGATTGGAGGGTTCAGATTCAAGGATAAATGGTTGATGATTGTTGTAGAGGTTGGCTGCCACCACTGGGAAGCTCGATCCATCGGCTCATTTGCATCTGAACGTTGTTTACCCATTGTCGGTATAGACAGAGATGTTCCAAACTCAAAGTGTCATTGGCTAATAAACAGATGTGACTGAAGTTGAAACACATACTAGAGGACCAATTACTAGCCAAGCCTTTCACCTGAACTTCCTTCCTTACTGGCGAAGCCACTCTGTCATTCTGTGCTTGAACGAGATGATGTCCTTTTTAACCTTGGCTCTCATGCATCTCCAACCATGTCAGCTTTGACAGGGTTAAGATGTGGGATTAGGACCATCTGAAAATAGTATTAGGCACACAATGTGCTCCATTAAGCCAGTTAGATAGATCCATGGGTCCATGCACCTGTTGCAATCATGCACACGCGGGTCAAAAGAAAGCCGGAACTTGAGGGAGCCGGGTAAAAAGCATATTTGCTTTGACCTCAGGCCCAAGGTCACTAGAAGACTGCACAAACAAAAACCACAATCACAGAAAAACCTTGGTTGTGTACCACTTCAGCCCAAAGTCACAGGCACGCCAATGAGACCCACAGGTCAAATGACCAAATGTTGTGTACAAAAGGTAGTGTTGTGTGCGGCCCAGGCGTATAGGACACTTAACGTGCTCTCCTGCACTCTCCTCGTGCGGATCAGCCTAGATCCTCCATCTACCAGACAAGCGCTGCCCAGAGAACCGGACAGTGACATAGGTCTTTTGTCAGTCCACAGACCCGCTCCACAGATCCACAGGTGTGAGGCTTGAAATTTCCGTCCCAAAGCTCTCCTGGATGTTCAAAGGTTCTGACTGGCCAGCAGAAGTTTGCAATGCATGCAATTTCGATTTTGACCGTAGATGTGTCCTGTGAGAACTCTTTTATTCTGCAATGGCAAGGCAGAACTTTGCAGATCCTTGTTGGCTAGAACTATTTCAATGTTCTTCTTACTATCAGGGTGCACAGAAACATCCGGGGCCGGAAGGTGGGCGAAGGCCTTAGTGACATCCAGAGTGCATGCTTTCAGCAAGCTGCTGCTTGCCAGCCTCACCGTTCCATTGGAAGCGAAGGATGAGGGTTGGCAGTGGCATCTGGAGATCTGGAATGAAGGTCCTGTCACAGTTTTGAAGTGGAAGAACCAGTGTAATTAGATGGTGTCGCTAATATGAATGATAAGACTGGCCAGAGTCGATGTACATAAAGTCCCAGTCACCCTCTTGCCTTCTATACCAGAACACGCAGCAAGAGAGTAGGATCTAAATTCCATTCATGGCTTTACGTGGGTCAGAGCTCTCAGGAGCTCAGTTCCTACAGTTTCCACAATGTGCACTTGAGCCAGGGATTCCTGATCTAGTTTCCTCACCTGCTAAAGGTCAATGAAGAGATAATGAGTGGAGTTCCTGCCCAGTAGGTGTCACTAACACATCGGGTTTAAAGTCACTTCAAATAACCCATGCTTATGGATTTCCATTATTTGTTTTGTAATATGTTTACGTGTGATCATGATTTAGAGAAAGTATTTAGGGTTTTTGAAACGTATTATATTGAGGTGTTGTCCTTTAAAATGTTTGAATACAGTTAACTAATATCAGACTCATAGATTTCCTTTAAAATGACTGATTGATTGGAACCTGCAGGGACCTGATTCAATTAGATTTTTATATTTCAATATTTTTATTTTAGTTAATTTGACTGCTGATTAGTTATATCTGACTGCCGCATTCGATGCCATGGGATCTTGTTGAAATGATTGAGGAAAGTAGGAAGAGTTTCAGAACAAGACCTTCAGTGGTTTGAGTCCTTCCTTTCTAGAAGGGAACAAAGGGTCCAGCTTGGAGATTTCCTGTCATAATCTGTCCCACAAAAGTGTGGGGTTCCTCGGGGGTCTTCACTCTCACCTTTGCTCTTTAACCTGTATATGAAATTGCGTATGGACATACTTAGGAAACATCATATCAACGTTCAGCCATATGCTGATGATACACAGGTGTTCCTGAAGGTGCCGAGATCTGAGTATACGTTTATGATAGCTGAACAGTGTTTACAGGGGGTACAGGCCTGGATGTGTGCCAACCAACTGTTGCTGAATGCCAGCAAAACGGAAGTGTCATTATTTGCTTCAAAATATCATCTTCAACAGAATAAACAGATATTGAAACCATGCTTCCTAGGAGCACAGCTCAACTTTGCTAAGAAATAAAAAATTGGTCTGCGTGTGGGAAGGCAATATGGGTTGTGGAGCGCAGATAAGCACAAAGGTGCAATCAGCATTGTACACCCTGCAATTATTAAGACACATTCTGCCATTTATTGCAAACGAGGATAGAGCAGTGGTTGTGGGGACCCTTGTGAAAGCGCGACTGGACTACGGCAATGCATTGCTGTTAGGAATACCAGCTTTCCAGTTGCGTAGATTGCAGATGGCCCAAAATGCTGCGGTTAGGTTAGTGTGCAAGGTAACACAATCTGCACCTACCACTAACTTGAGAAGATCTTTACACTGGTTAGCAGTGAAGGAGCAAATAGAGTTTAAAACTCGTTGCCTGGTTTTTAAATGTGTGAATACATTTGCACCAGGATATCTATCCGATAAAATCAAGAGCTATACTCCTAGCCGACAGCTATGCTCAGGTGAGAAGAACCTACATTAGGTTCCACGGTCAAAATATGTGAGCAAAGGAGACTGTAGATTTAGGGTCTACGGTACTAGACTATAGAATAAGCTCCTGGGACATATCAGAGAGATTAAGACACTCATGACATTTCGCAGGGCCTTGAAAAACCATCTGTTCTGCTGAGATTTCCTACTGGAAATAGTCATAGGGGCACTTTATTTACCACAATGGAGAATGACAGTCCAAATGCTAAAGGTTCCACATGCGCCCAAACAAGATTAAAGGATAGTTCCGGGACTTTTTTTATTGTCCCTACGGTTCGGCCATGTGTTTTTAAGCATAAATCGGTAGATCGTAGAAAACTTTCCTATGGACCTTACCCGACTTTTCGTCCATTATCGCACTCGAAATCAGCCGCCATTTTGTGATAATCCTATCACTTGCCGCATCGCCCTGGCTCACCTGCCTTTGCGGCACTAAATCAAATCCCCCGCCCCTGAGCCTGACATCAGCAGACGCGTACCGCCCATTTCCCAACGCCAAAGCACGTCTCGTGTCAACAATCGCTGCGCCTCAGCTAATGACGTGTCGCCATGGAAATGGCATGACGCCTCTTTCCTCAATAAGTATAAACAGACCGTTTCACAACACACAGCAGCAGATTTTCGATTCCATTCCTCTCTCTGTGTTACTTTGAGTATTCTGTGACTCGTTTCTGTGCTCTGGTCAGCTACCTTCGCCGCTTCTAGGCCTTGTGAACACCTGTACCATCTCTGTAAATTATTTTACTTTCTTTACCACACAATGGCTACAATAATGCCGTATATGTATGAGCCCGAGTACACCGAGGAGGAACTACTGGAGAGGCAAGCACGTGAAAACGATGGGGATTCGGACGGCAGTTGGGAGGACCAGTCAACGGATGACGAGCCTGGACCATATCGCATGCGAGCTAATGCCAACTGAGGAGGAGAACTGCTGCTGCTGTGAAAATTCCGGGTGCTTGGCTTACATTTCGGAAGGCGAGCCAAGTCCGCAATGCATCACCGAGCTGCCAGAGTTCAGGGAAGCCTGCCTCTCACGGACCGTGTTGAGGATGATGATGGTGCTTATGCACGAACTTCGCGGCACTGATCGTCCGCGTAATCCGAGTAACGAGTAAGTATACTCTGGTTGTGATGTCAGTGATGCCACTACTATTTCATGGTCGTCTCCCACATATAAAATTACATCTACATATCATTCGAACGCATGTAAATTGGTTCCATATTGTGCATTTTCTAGATAGAATTTTTTTCAAAGCAGAATGACATTTTTTACCTGAATCGACATTGATAAGAAAGTTTTGTCATTTTAATACAGTTTGCATCTTTCTTTTTCACAGGTGGTACCGGCTGGTGGCCTATCGTTGCTTCACTTGGTGGCTTCACGGGAGGCTCGGACACCGCGTTCGTAGAGTAATACCTGCCTGTGCGGTACTTGCCATTAGACAACATTTCCCCAGCGACAGTGGACAATACCGCGGATGTTCCCTCGATGTGCTGCAACCTGAACTTTACAATGTGTAATGTTTATTATTTATGTTCAATTAAAATTAAGATCTAAAATAAAACCCAACATATATTTTAACAATGGTTGTTTTGATTTTTTAAATGAATCTAGTGTGTCTCCATTGAATAGTCTTCCTGTGCCTTGTCTTGTCACACCACATGTCTCCGGCCAGCATCCTCCCTCACGCTAGCCGCCCACCTTCAATCCACATAACCGTTGAACCCATATGCAGCAGACATACATATGTTATTTTGCGGGTTGGCATCAAGCCTCCCGGCCTTGCCTCCTCCCCCAAAAATACTTACCACACCACTTTGTTCAAGCGTTGGCAATAAAAGGACGTTGGATTTTATTGATACAAAACATGGTTATAGGTAAATAATCAATACGGTTGATCATAATAAATCATCCTTTTGGGCACCGGGTACAGAGATGACCCCCTCTGGCCCGTGCCGCCTTGCCACCACAAGCCAGCCTGCTGCTGACTAACTGCCTAGGCAACCAGGGTCTCCAGGGTGAACTGCACCCATAAATTCTCCTGGGAGGGTGAGGTATTTATAAACTCACCCCCTGCCTTCCATGTACTAGATCCTGCAGCCTGCCTCTTACATGCAGTTCGATGGCTTCTCCTTGGTGAGGCCCTGCGGCAAACGAGTCTTGTCTGCACGACAACCGCCCCAATCCACCCCCCGCCCTATCAAAGGCAGTTCGCACCGGGGTACTTGCGCTGGCAAGTGGAGCTGTCAGGGAGTGATAAAGGCCAAGAGGTGCCAAAGACCATGTACACTTCAAAGTGGTCTATAGAGCATGGATTGTTGTTCCCATGTCTACCTCCAGACCCCGTGTCTCCTGCCAAGCATCCCCCCTCACGCTGGACGACCCCCTGCAATCCACATAAGTGTGTCTCCATTCACGAGTCTGCCTGTGTCTTGTCTGCATGACCACCGCCCCAATCCACCCCCGCCCTATCAAAGGCAGTTCGCACCGGGGTACTTGCGCTGGCAAGTGGAGCTGTCAGGGAGCGATAAAGGCCAAGAGGTGCCAAAGACCATGTACACTTCAAAGTGGTCTATAGAGCATGGGTTGTTGTTCCCATGTTGTTCCCATGTCTACCTCCAGACCCCGTGTCTCCTGCCAAGCATCCCCCCTCACGCTGGACGACCCCCTGCAATCCACATAAGTGTGTCTCCATTCACGAGTCTGCCTGTGTCTTGTCTGCACGACCACCGCCCCAATCCACCCCCCGCCCTATCAAAGGCAGTTCGCACCGGGGTACTTGCGCTGGCAAGTGGAGCTGTTAGGGAGCGATAAAGGCCAAGAGGTGCCAAAGACCATGTACACTTCAAAGTGGTCTATAGAGCATGGGTTGTTGTTCCCATGTCTACCTCCAGACCCTGTGTCTCCTGCCAAGCATCCCCCCTCACGCTGGACGACCCCCTGCAATCCACATAAGTGTGTCTCCATTCACGAGTCTGCCTGTGTCTTGTCTGCACGACCACCGCCCCAATCCACCCCCCGCCCTATCAAAGGCAGTTCGCACCGGGGTACTTGCGCTGGCAAGTGGAGCTGTCAGGGAGCGATAAAGGCCAAGAGGTGCCAAAGACCATGTACACTTCAAAGTGGTCTATAGAGCATGGGTTGTTGTTCCCATGTCTACCTCCAGACCCCGTGTCTCCTGCCAAGCATCCCCCCTCACGCTGGACGCCCCCCTGCAATCCACATAATGCCACGACATATACACGTCATTCATTCACAAACACACCCCTGTTTCGAATTCCCTATAACCCACTTCATATTTCTAATGAGAACTTCTTTGTGCTTTGCTAGTCAACCCGTGAAGGTGCTGGTTATCTGCTCTTCGTCTCTGTGAACTTCCGTGACCACTTCGAGCAAACTCGTCAGTTTGCAACCTGTGAACTGCTCCCTGTTCTACAACAAGAAACTACTCTGATCCCTGCATCTAACTGTTTGTTCGTCAAGGTAAGGCCTTGTACCATAATCATTTTGCGTCCAATTTTTTTATTTATATCTATTTGCTAGTAGTCATAAAAATGCATCCATGTTTTCTTTTCGTTCACGACAGTACATGCAAGGAACTAGTCACATGTTCTGAGTTTAGTCAAATTATTTTTCTATTTTTTTAAAGTTATTCAAATACTTATCCGCATGTGAATAACGTGTATAGTTCCAAGAACCAAAACGAACCTTGCATTGAACCTTTTATGTGTCATTTAATTTTTTAACACATTGGTATTCATAGAGAATTGTTGATCTTTACTTTTCAGAACTTTCCACAATGCCTGCTTGTTCCATTGGCGGTTGCCCTTCGCAGACCCATAACAAATCTGAAGGTACTATAATGCATGTTTTCCCTAAGACAATAGATCAGATAAGAGAATGGGTCCGATATTGCGGATATCCACCGTCTGATCTTGAAAGTAGAGTCCTAGAAGTCTTTGCGGACAAGAAGGGTGATCGATACCGCATCTGCAGCAGGCACTTTAGCTCAGACATGTACTCTACATCATTGCTAATAAAGAAGAAAATTGCTCTCAACCGCTATCCCCACTCTATTCGTCCACATCCCTCCACTGGTGAGTCAAGTTTACGGATTTAGCTCTCGCCCTTGCGGTAGTGTGAGTAGCATTAGCTAACCATAATTTCCCCATTTATGTATCCACTCAATATGAAGGCGGAAGATTCTCCATCCGTGTCGTTATTGCAGTCATCAGCCACTTCAAGCGCCTATCGGGTAATCTTACTTAGCTATTCTGCCACTGACTTGTTTTAGGCATGTAAATCAATAGTTTTAATTTATCGTGTAATTATTTTACCTAATGGTACACCCTAGTACTCGTCCTCTAGTGTTTGTTTTCAGTTATAATTATTGTTATCCAAAATAATGCAAGTACTGTCTTTCAGGGAGATGCTGAGGAGTCCAACGCATTGACGACAACCGTTGATGTCACTCAGATGCTCGAGGTACGTTTCCGGACAGTTCCATCGATGGAGATCATCAGATCTTGCATTCTTGTAGCGTGATTGTTACACACAATGTTTCTTTCGTTTTTAGCCATTGATATGTCCTTCTGTCGTCGCCCTCCTATGTGTCTTCTTTTTTCAATATTGTGTTCATTACTAATGAAAGTCCTTTGTTTCAGGGAGTCGATGGAGCATTAGTCCAAGAAGAAGGGGGAGCATGCAGTTACGGGTCGGCGCAACAGCTTGCAGAAGTGTGCACCGCAGTTACAGCGTCCCTTGATGTTCTTATGCATTTCAAGGTATGTATACTGACAGTTCGATCAAGCGAGATCATATGACGTGATTACATCCGCTATACTTCCTTCTTTATTAACGCAAGTACTATGTTTCAGGGAGATGACGGAGCTTCTTCTACAAGAACATCAGCCCTAGTAGTTGATGCAGATCTCTGGGTGGTGACACTTCCAACGATCGAGCAAATCGAATCATATTTAGATATCCATTATTTATTTTAGACAACTGATCATTTGTGCAGGTCTATTTAGATGAGCTGTTGACGCCTGCACAAACTTTATGTTCTTTTTAACAAAATAGAAAACCATACTAATGCTATTACTGTGTTTCAGGGAGTTGCTGAAGCGTCATCTTCAATAATATCATCAATGGAAGTCTATGCGGAGCCCGAGGTATGGATCTTGACAGTTCCATCTAACTAGATCAACAATGCGTGAATAATTGTCGTTTGAATGTTCTACACAATGCGTTCATTCGTGTTTTGCTATTGAGATGTACGTGGGTATTGGTCCCCAAGTACATTTTGTGTTTTCATTATTATTATACATACTAATGAAAGTTCTATGTTTCAGGGAGTCGATGGAGCGTCAGTGCGTGATGGATGTGCTTATCATGAAAATATAGTCGCTGCAGCGCAAGAGGAAGTGGAGACATGCACACACGAGTCGGAGCAACAGCGTCCAGATGTTGAAGTTCGAGGCAAGAAAGTTTCAAAGAAAAGAAAACAAAAGAAGGTTAGTGTCCTGGTCACTATATTATGTTGTTTTTCACTGTTAATAGTTCAATACTGTAAGTTGTGTTTAAACAGAACATCCCTTTTCCAATCTGTCATCTAGTTGCGAGTGGGTGTACGAACTAGATCTACACAGACAGTGAAGCGAACGAGAGATGTTGCTTGTCAAACCTTTTGACAGGGACTTGAGACTGGAGAAGCATCGTGCCAATGGGAAGAATATGAAGTGATTGACAACGGAGCTATACCACCACCAGCCATTGATAGTGAATGTCCTCCTGGTAGTTCGGATGCAGTCGGAGATCAATTCACAGAATCCACACCCTCAAAAAATAAGACCGTGAGAAAGTTGAAGAAATTGTTTTATTCTCCCATCGCGGGAGAAGCAACATATGTTGCAATGGAAGAGAATGAAATGGACGACAATGAAACACCATCCATATCACTGAACATAGCGGAAGACGATATCAGAGATTGTACCTTTCATGTGAGTGACATGTCCTCAACGTTACAGGCCGAACCAGCCGGGATGCAGAGTGACAGTATAAGGAAAGAGGCCAAATTCATTGTATTCGATAGTTGTTTGATGGATATTATTATGATGATGAAATGTGGGCATTCTGTTGGTGGGGAAGTATGTGGGGAGCCATTGATTAATGTGACTCGTGCAATTCGAGGCACTAACCTCAAAATACATGCCACCTGTACACAATATCATCCGTTCTCATGGTCTGCACAACCCATGCTGGGGAAACTGCCAGCAGGCAATCTACTTTGTGCAGCGGCCGCACTTTTTAGTGGTTCAAGTTTTAAAAAGTTACAGTATTTCTTTCAGTTTGTGGGAATCCATTTCATTGCGAAAACTCAGTTCTACAAACACCAAACCGATTATCTATTTCCAGCCATTGGCGAAGCTTGGAGAATGGAAAAAATGTCTATTGAAAGTACATTCGCGGGCAAACGGTTCAGGCTAGCCGGTGATGGACAGTGCGACAGCCCAGGATTTTCAGCCAAGTACTGCACCTACCACTTTCAGGACATGGAAAGTAAGAAAATTGTGAGTTCAGTGGTCGTGCAGGTGTCACAAAGTACATCCTCAGTGGCCATGGAGAAAGTTGGCTTTGTAGCATCATTGCAAGAACTACAATCGCGGGGAATGGTGATAGCCACCGACAGACACGTTTCAATTGCCAAGACAATGAGAGAAGAGTACAAAAATATAAATCACCAATTTGACGTATGGCATCTTGCAAAAACAATCAATAAGAAAATGTCGGCTGCAGGTAAAAAAAAAGATATGCAAGGTATTTCACAGTGGTCCAAGTGAATCAGCAACCATCTTTGGTGGAGCTCAAAAACATGTGAAGGGTCGTTGGAAATTCTACTGGAAAAATGGCGGTCAGTAATGTTGCACTGCACCAACGTTCACCGCTGGTCCACAAACCAACATTTCCACAATTGTGAACATGGCCATTTGTCCACAGAGGAAGCACGGAAGAAGAAGTGGTTGATTCCTTCATCACCCACTCACAAAGCCATTGAAAAGATTGTATTTGATAAAACTATAACAAGAGATTTGAGGGGACTCACGGAATTCTGCCACACAGGAGATTTGGAGGTGTTCCACAATATGTGCCTAAAGTACAGGCCAAAACGATTGCATTTTGGCATGGAAGGCATGAAAAATCGGACTCTTCTAGCGGTCTTGGCACATAACCATAATGTTGGCCGTCAACAAAGTAGGACGACCGGAACTTTAGGGACGCTTCGCTACAATAAGGCCTTCACTAAAAGAAGTAAACAATGGGTGATCAAACCAGTGTTTGAGGATATGCAATATGAGTTTATTGAGAGACTTATCGTAGATGTCCTCGATAGGCACATACATGGAGTTGTGAACAAACCTGTGCAGGGGGCAACTGCATTGCCACCCAACATTGCCTCTGTTCCATGTCCACCTAAAGCAGAGCTCATTGAGAAATACACATCACGGTTTAAATGATTGTAATTTGATTGTCTGTTCTCTCGAGTCTCCTCATGTCGCAGGCCCATTGAATATGTGTATCTATGGAATGTGTAAATGAAAGTGATAGCTCAGTGTACATGCAATGTGTCTCTCCACCCTTGCCCCTCCCTTCACCATGCAGTAGTGCGAACCACCCGGGTGTCACCTGTGACTTTGCTCTCGAGTCTCCTCATGTCGCAGGCCCATTGAATATGTGTATCTATGAAATGTGTAAATGAAAGTGATAGCTCAGTGTACATGCAATGTGTCTCTCCACCCTTGCCCCTCCCTTCACCGTGCAGTAGTGCGAACCACCCGGGTGTCACCTGTGACTTTGCTCTCGAGTCTCCTCATGTCGCAGGCCCATTGAATATGTGTATCTATGAAATGTGTAAATGAAAGTGATAGCTCAGTGTACATGCAATGTGTCTCTCCACCCTTGCCCCTCCCTTCATCGTGCAGTAGTGCGAACCACCCGGGTGTCACCTGTGACTTTGCTCTCGAGTCTCCTCATGTCGCAGGCCCATTGAATATGTGTATCTATGTAATGTGTAAATGAAAGTGATTGCTCATTGTACATGCAATGTGTCTCTCCACCCTGGCCCCTCCCTTCACCGTGCAGTAGTGCAAACCACCCGGGTGTCACCTGTGACTTTGCTCTCGAGTCTCCTCATGTCGCAGGCCCATTGAATATGTGTACCTATGGAATGTGTAAATGAAAGTGATTGTTCATTGTACATGCAATGTGTCTATCCAACCTTGTTCATAAATAATTTTTCAAAAAATATTTATGTTTCTCTGGGGCTGCAAAGCATGCAGACAAAATGCAAAGATGGAGTGGAAATTTCAAGTCCTGTGAGATGCCCTTGCACTGAATGTATGTATGTAGCTAACTTGGAATGTGTGCTCGTTCAAAGTGAAGGTCAGCTGCTTTGATTTTTTGCTTGGGTGCCGGAACGGCCCACGACTCAGTATAAGTTGCTATTGTTATTTGACCTTGACAGCCCGGGACCATCCCGAAAGACTTCTTTTTGGGGGTGTGGTGCAATCACGTAAGAAACGAAAGTGAATAAAATTTCAGAAACGATAGCCACGTTCATTAGAAGAAATAACGTCGGCATACAAGGAGTGGTATTTCGGGGCTGCCCTACGCACAGACACAATGGAAAATGCAAATATAATGTAAGTAACTCTTTAGATGAGTTTATACCGCAATTTAATTACTATACAGTGGTTTTAAAGATGGGTTAAGTTGTACTTGTTCGTTCTAGGTGGCATATTGTTTTGTACCGCGTACTATCTATCTTTTACGGAAGCACCTCAAAACCTTCCTCTTTGCTTCTGCTTTCTCTCTCCCTCTCCCCTGCTACAACTGGTCCACTGTCTGCAACCTCGGTCCTGGACCCTTCCACTCTCCACCTGCACTGCCTCCCTGTCAACCCCTGCACTGGGGGACTGTCTCAGTATCCTACAGCCCCCCCTTCCCAGCACTTGTTCTGCACTTACCTTGCACTTGCCACCAGCTGGCCCTATGTATTTATTATTTTATGCTACTTACCTTGTACTCCACCTCCCCCTACCCCTGCACTTGCGCGATCTGAATGACACCTGGACTAGTAGGATCGTTGTCTGTCTTCTCCTTGTCCCCCCCCCCTCCCTGCCTCGCCACGCCTTCAAACACTTGTGTATAGGCGCGTTGCAAATGCCATATTATATCATATCAGTGACGAAGTGGTCCACTGGCGCTCAGGCGGCTCTGAAAAAGGTGGAGGAGAGGGGGTGAGTTACTGGAAATGACAATACCCAGTAGCGCTGTCCTAGCTATGAAATGAATAATTGTAATAAAGATCTGATGGTGAGACTAATTTCATTTTTTATGTTTTTAAAACAGGTATTTAATCCATTATTGTCTGTGTCACGAGTACCAGACACCGGCGGACGGCTTCTACAACCGCCAGTTGCTTCTCCGCGTGAACAACGTTACCACCCTGACCATTTTATGGGACGATCGCCAAGTACAAGTATGCCCTCACGCGGTACTAACGGTTAGATGCAACATACCTACCGTTGTGGAGGCCTAGTGCCTCGTTGTTGGAACAGCCATGCGATTATCAGTGCGACCGAAGAGCTTATTTTATCGTAAACCAACACCCTGTGTACTGCACACGAACATCGCTTGCATCACATCCACCTGCACTGCCTCCCTGTCAACCCCTGCACTGGGGGACTGTCTCAGTATCCTACAGCCCCCCCTTCCCCCCTTCCCCTTCCTTTTTCATCCGCCAGTTGCTTCTCCGCGTGCACAACGTTACCACCCTGAACATTTTATGGCACGATCGCCAAGTACAAGTATGCCCTTACGCGGTACTAACGGTTAGATGCAACATACCTACCGTTGTGGTGGCCTAGTGCCTCGTTGTTGGAACAGCCATGCGATTATCAGTGCGACCGAAGAGCTTATTTTATCGTAAACCAACACCCTGTGGACTGCACACGAACATCGCTTGTATCAAGACGAACTATTTTGGATCGAGAGCAAAGAAAAATGCAAATCGCTGAATATTCTCTAAACATTTGATGTCCAATAAATGTACTTTGCCAAATGTAAAATCTTGCCGTTTGCTTTTAAACCACAGTTTCATATTCCGAATTGTGGCGCTGTATTGTGAGATGATCTAAGACCCTGTGTACAGCAAAGGAACATCGCGTGCCACAAAACGAACTTTGTGGAACGTGAGCAAATAAAAATGCAAATCGCTGAATATTCTCTAAACATTTGATGTCAAATAAATGTACTTTACCAAATTTACAATCTTGGGGTTTGATTTAAAAGTACAGTTTCATATTCCGAATTGTGGCGCGCTGTGTTGTGAGCTGATCTGTGTTGATTTCTGGGTTCTGTTTGGAGTCGCGTAGAAGACGCCTGGGCGCGTTTGCCTACGCAGCACAGTCACGTCACGGATAGAGGCGGGGAATATGAATGTTTTTATAAAGTCTGTTTCAGGGGCGGGGGATTTGATTTAGTGCCGCAAAGGCAGGGGAGCCAGGGCGATGCGGCAAGTGATAGGATTATCACAAAATGGTGGCTGATTTTGAGTGCGATAATGGAAGAAAAGTCGGGTAAGGTCCATAGGAAAGTTTTCTACGATCTACCGATTTATGCTTAAAAACACATGGCCGAACCGTAGGGACAATAAAAAAAAAGTCCCGGAACTATCCTTTAAGTTTGTCCGGTGCGTGGTACAAATGATTCAACATTCAAAGATTCAAATTACTTTCAGCACACCTTTTCATACAGAGTTTACACCCGTTCATGGTAAGTGTGTCTGTTGGCTACTCCTTTAGTCACTTAGGCCTCACGTTGTTTAATGATGTGTTAGCTACTCATGATGTAGACTGGCAGGCACTTTATAGACCCTTCCTCCAAATAATATTTTGTGACTTTTCAGCCCCCAGATGTGTCTCCTAGATGTTTGGACTACAACTCCCTTGGCTCTAATCATTGACGATGCTGGCTAAGACTGATGTGAGTTGTAGTCCAAAACATCTTAAGAGCCACAGTTTGCAGACCCCTGAAGCACTGATTGCAATACTTAACAATATGAAAGGTCAAGGAGCAGAATGGCAAGGTTTTTTTTACAACAAAAAATAAAATTAAACACAGATGAAAATATTTTGTAACTTCTGCCACTGCAATGACATCCTTCTAGGGAAGCAAGTATTAGCAACTTCTTTCCAGAATGTTCCAGGGAGATCTGCCCTGAAGGCCCACAGAGTGAGCTTATTTCTCTTCTGGGGAAAGATAACTGAATTTTCGTCTCTTCTAAGTTAGTGGGCCTCATTACGACCCTGGCGGTAAGTTACCGCCAGGGCCGTGACTTTACCACCATGGCGTAAACTACGTTTACGCCATGGTGGTTGGCGGACTTACCGCCCCATTCCGACCTTGGCGGGGCGGTAAGTCCCCAATCCCCATTTACCCTTCCCCATTCCCATTTTTGCCCCATAGGGCATAATGGGAGTGGGGAAGGCGTTAATTACGCCACCGTAAATTACGGTGGCGTAATTAACACCAAGGTCCCTTAGCGCCATGGTTTTTTACGCCTGCTAAAAGCAGGTGTAAAAACCGCCATGGCGCTAAGGGACCTCGGAATTGGCGGTAAGGGGTCGGCGCAGCTAACGCTGGCGTAAACCCCTTACCGCCAGGGTCGTAATGAGGCCTAGTATATCCTTGAAACTGGGGCACCTTTCCTTAGAAGGGCACACTTCTTCCTTTGAACACCACACAACACAACACAACACACATGTCCTTCTCCAGACACCTTCATAGCAAGCTTCCCCCCTGGCGCATCCTGCAAAGGAAATCTTATGACCAGGTGTAATGTGGCAACCCACCATCTGAAGCAAATCAGTGTTTACATCGGCCATTACCAATTCTCTGTTACCTCCAGACTCTGGTTCATTAAAGTGTGTGCACTCTGAAAAGAAGCCCTTGTGAGATAAGAGTTTGTGTGGGAACTATAAGCAAGCCTCCTGTTCCCTAAATATGCACCATTTCTTCCATGAAGAAATATAATTTCACTGACGTTCTAGGGTGAACCCCTCTGTGTAAACCTTAATCCCGGGGTTACCCCCTTGATGGTGGGTGGAGAACCCCCTTCGGGGAAGGCTCATGGGGCCGATGAAGGCATGGCTGATTTTAAAACACATGAGTGCACATTGGCTTGCCCGTTGCGCTTTGTTTCCTCAAGAGATCCTGTCAATGTCTAGCTACTAGCCTCAGTCAATGTGTTTGTGAAAAATATACAAAAATTTACAAATATACAAAAAAACATGAGTTTTAGGTAATTTGAGTTTCACCAGTTTACACAACTTTTACAATGATTCTACTGAAAAAGTTTACCCGATTGGACTTAAAGATAGAGCAGGCTGCCATCAATCTTAAGACCATTATACCTGACCTAAGGTCCTGCAGTTCCCTAGACTATACCCAATGGGAAGGGCAGTGGGGCAGCTTTTCTAAATGATCTAGCCCGGGTTTGAGAATTCGTCATGGCATGCATTCAAACCAAAAATAGACATACCATTGGAGTGTCAGCCCAAGAAACAGAATACGTATTATTACCAACGCAAATATATACTACTTTCTATATCAAGTGCATAGAACCCCTGCTAAAAATAATTTTTCTCCTCTGCCCAGCATGTCACATGAATATTCTAGAGTGGATTTCCAAATATTGTCACTACAACATAACATGCTAATTTAGACAGTTCATAGTGTTGATATAAACATCCATAATGCATATCCTGAAAGCAAAGTGCATCAACTAAGTTGTGTGGTTATCTCTGCGGCATCTGCCTTTAGCAAAACAGAACTAAGTACATCTGAAATATGTGAGTCCCTATTGGACATCCAGGGGGCTGACCCCCCCGCCCGTGACCTACATCCTGGATCTCCTTTCTGCCTTCATCCTGCATGTCCTTTCTACATATATCCTAGATCTCCCTTCTAGATCCATCTTAGATCTCCTTTCTACATCCCTCCTGGATCTCCCTTCTAGATCCATCTTAGATCTCCTTTCTACATCCCTCCTGTATCTCTCTTCTACATCCATCCTGGATCTCTCTTCTACATCCATCCTGGATCTCTCTTCTACATCCATTCTGCATCTCCCATCTACATATGTGCTAGATCTCCCACCTACAATCCGCCTGTATCTCCCTTCTCCATCCATCCTGGATCTCTCTTCCACATCTGTCCTGAACCCCCCTACTACATCCGTCCTGGATCTCCCTTCTTCATCCATCCTGGATCTCTCTTCCACATCTGTCCTGGATCCCCCTACTACATCCATCCTGGATCTCCCTTCTTCATCCATCCTGGATCTCTCTTCCACATCTGTACTGGATCCCCCTGCTATATCCATCCTGGATCTCCCTTCTTCATCCATCCTGGATCTCTCTTCCACATCTGTACTGGATCCCCCTGCTATATCCATCCTGGATCTCCCTTCTACATCCATTCACCTTTCCATATTTCAATGTTAAAGAAGTATCATCCTGAAACACGTCTACCAACTAAACCTTCTCCTGCGCTGGTGAACAACCATCCAGAATATGAGGTTGCTCATATTCGTCATGGTACATAAGCAACAAGAGTGTTTAATTGACACGAAAGCATATGGAGACGACCGCTCATGGGAACCGGTTTCCAGTGTACATGCGCAACAGATTGCATCCTGTTTTCACTGATTACATCCAGATCGGCCTCTACCCTGCATGGTTCTTGAAAAGCAGTTCTTGGAAAGCCGTAATTGATGCTTCTGGTAAGTGGAAAGGTCAGTGAGGTCACGCAGCGATGGTGCAAAGCACCTGACAGTAGAGCACTTAGAAACAGGATACCTCTGTATAAAGCACTAGATAATGAATGTACCCCTTAAGTACAGAGGGCGTGTTGAAAATCCATAATTAATTTTATATATTTATTTATAAAAATAACAGGGAATATTTTTGGCACACAAATTCTTACAGAATGTACCATTGATAACCTAGTGGAGGACATGGGTCCTTTATAATGAGGTGAGAGAATGTGACTTGAAGACCGGATGTTACAGGGGAAAGTGCAAACGTAAACCAGGGACGAGGACAGCACAGAATGACATAGGAATGGGATGGTCGAGTAAGTGCGGGATTAAGGATGGAGGGGTGACAGAAACATGCTGCAGGGTTGTCTGTGAAGAGTAGGGAGAGAGGAAAACATGCTGATTCAGTAGCGTAGAGAGCTATAATACAGCTTCTTCAGAAAGAAGAAGAGCATTAAGGTTGGATGTAAATAGTGGTAGAGTTGCAGTAGTATGGAGAGGGAGAGGACCAACATTCCAGGGTAGTGGAGAGAGCGAAAGAAAGAGAGGAGACGAGAGGGAGCAGTGCCTCAAGTGGTGGCAATGAGGTGAGCTGAGGATGAACCCAATGACCGAGGATAAGAGTGGGACATGAAATAAGCAGATAGGTAGGGTGGGGTGAGACCATGGAATGTTTTGAAGATGATGAGAAGAGGTTGATTCTTAGCCTTTTGTTTTATAGATAGCCAGCCAATCTGGCAATGGGCAGAGGCGGTAGAGGTAGGGCAAGAAAGGTTGAAAAGTGTGAGGACGGCAAAAGTGGAGGACTTTGTCCAGAGGTTAAAAAGCAGAGTTGGGAAGGCCATAGAGGAGACTGGCAATATAGCTGTATTAATCTGCATATGTATGTTTATGTTATGTGAGCTGAGAGGCTGCATGAAATGTATGGAATGGTATGATTCATGTGGAACATAGTGTACTGAGAGTTCCTGACTTTGCGGTTGGTACACTGGGAGATAGACAGAGGACGCTTGCTTACCACTCTCCTACTTCTAATCTACATCTGTAACAGATACTTAATAAAGAGCATTCCTTTTGTACTGTCCTGGTCTGGAGTGGTTCCTGTATCATCATTAGCTACCAGGAGAATACTTAATTTGGTGACGAGTTGGCAGAAAATTAATCCATTGGACTCCATGGGAATGGGGACTCGGGAGCACCGCCAATGATAGTATCGGTGCCAGTGCTTCCGTGACAACTGTACCTACCAGAGCCGATGCGCCTAGCAGGTCAGACCTGCCGTTTGCATATGCTCCGACAGGCAGAGTTGTAGTCTGACAGTCCAGAAAGTGTGCCGGCACTTTGCTACCGGAAAACATGTTTCAGGACCGGCAGACTTGTAATGAGGCCCAATCTGTTTCAAGGTGCAAAAGGACAAGAGATGGGGGTGGGTGGGCAGGTAAGACAAACAAAAACGGTCCTACTAGGCCTTGTGACTTTCAGATCATGCAAGTGCAGTAAGCAGAAGTGTGAGGGAGAGGGGAGGGGGTTTAAGTGCCATGTGGACAGAGCGAGGGAAAGAAGAGAGTGCAGCGGCAGTAAGGTCCACATGCTAAGTGCGAGGAAAGGGGATGGAAGGTTTCAAGGCACTAGTGTTGGCGGAGGGAGCACAGAAGGGCAACTACAGGAAAGGGGGAGGTGTCAGAGGAGACCAAGTGCAGGGGTAGACTGGTCTGGGAAGGCCTGGTGCCCTGTAAGAGTCTGGAGGAACCAGGCAGGCAGTCAAGAGGCAGAGGGGGAATTAGCAGGGCAGGGGGAGAGGGAAGGAGGAAGAGAAAAGTAGGATCTTGAGATGCTTCTGGCACTTACGGAGATCGGATTCATGTCTGAAATGAGCAGGGAGGCCATTCCATTGTGAGGCACCTGCGTAGGAGAGAAATCTATACTCCACTCTCTGCTTGGAGAAATGTCCCATCTGCAGCGAGTTGTAGTTAGAGGACAGAAGGGCTCTATCAGGGAGGTATTCAGGGAGAGAGAGTTGTATGTTGCAGGGTTTCAGGCCCCAGAAAGCCTTGTGGATGATGCAGAGGGTCTTGAACTTGATCCTTGAAGCAACCAGGAGCCAGTGGAGAGATTTTACGGCTGGAGAGATGTGCTCCCTGGGCTTGAGGCCAAGGAAAAGTCTTGCAGTCCTATTTTGGATTGGTTGAAGGTGGTGAAGGGAGGAGTTACACAGGTTGAGGACGAGGCTGTTGCAGTAGTCCATGCTAAAGGAGATCAGAGGTCTGGAGGTATTGAGTTGCTGGAGGAAGGTGAGGAAAGGGAGAATGCTGCTTGGAAGGTGCATCTGGTAGTGGGCCTTCTTGGAAAAGTCTGTGATGTAAGGAGAGAAGGAGAGAGAGGAGTCGAAGATGACACCAAGAACATGTTGCCTCACAGGAGGGTGAGGGGAGGGGGCCCATGGCGGGCATCCAGAGTGTAGGAGGAAAAGATGGAGCTGGGGTCCCAATAAGAAGGCTCTCAGTCTTACTGGAATTAAGACAACTATTGCTAGCAGTGCACCATCCCTGAACAGCGGACACAGAGTCAGGAATAAGAGAGGAAGTGGCAGAGGCAGGAGAGGGACATCTGAAGGACAGTTGCGTGTCAACCGCATAACACTGGAAGTTAGGACAGAAGACAAATATCAAAAGGGCTAGGGGGGCAAGGTAAATGTTGAAAAGCCAATACGAGAGGATAGAGCCTGAGGGACACAACAGGTGGAGAGTGAGATGGAGGAGAGAAAGGGCCCAGTTGAAGCTAGCCAGGTCCATGATGCCAAGGGTATCACAAAGCCGATTTATGAGGGTGGCATGATCGATCATATCAAAGTCAGAGGAAAAGCCAAGAAGGATGAGAATGGATGAATAGTTGGAGTCTTGATTAGAGAGAAAGTCTTCACAGGTGTTCAGGAGTGCCGTTTCTGTGCCTCTGGCAGCTCTGAGGCCAGACGTGTAGTCAGGAGACAACCAAAACATTTAGTGTGGTGGATAAGCTGGGAGATGACCAGCTTCTCCAAATATTTTCCCAGGAAGGGGATAATGGAAATAGGTGATAGTTAGCCGGACAGGTAGGGTTGGCAGAAGGCTTTTTAAGGAAAGGGTGCACAAGGGAGTGCTTGAGGAGTAATGGGAAGGATCCAGTGACATAGGAGTGATTGCAGGAATCAGCCAAGGCTGGAGCAAGGAAGACAATGTTTTTCTTGATAGTTCTTGAGGAGCAGGGGAGCACCTGTTTTGATGTGACTTTTCATACAGCAGACTTGTCTAGAAACCACATCAGGTGATATGGGAGAGAAAGATGAGAGTAGGAGGTAAGGGCTAGGGAGGCCTATAGAGGTCTTAGAGTGGATGAGGGAGAAGGTAGTGGTGTAGAGGAGAGTGAGGACAGGATGTCCTGAGTTTTAGTGATGAAGTGAGAGGCCAGTGAAGTGCAGAGAGCCAGGGAAGCAAGAGAAGAAATGGAGACTGCAGTAGGATTGGCGAATTCCTTGCAGATTTTCAAAAGTTCAGTTGTGTTGTTAGTGGCCCCAATGAGTCGGGCTTGGATGAAGACCCTCTGCTTCGAGCAGATGGAAATCCTGTAATGCCTTTGGAGCAGGCGGCAGGCCAGTTTGTTAGAGGATGTGCTCGAGGTCTGCCACTTCCGCTCTGCACTTGCGTTTCAGAGAGACCAGATTGGACTCATACCAAGTGTTGCGCTTAGAGGCAGGGTTCATGCAGATATTCAGGACAGGGGCAAGGATGTTCAGAGTATTGGAGATGGAGAGTTGAAGGTTTGTAAGGGCTGTGTCAGAGTGAGAGTCAGTGGCAGGAGAAGAAGCGGGAATGAAGGTGGGGCAAACACAGCACTTGTGATGTGTATGTGTTTGTGCACTGGATTATTGATATTACGTGCACATAGTTGCATTGGAAGATTTGGGAATGGCCAAACCAAAAATCATTGAATATTAGAATATCTTAATTGTTCCAACGTCAAGGTTATAAGGGGGTGTGGAAAGGGTAGCACATTTAAGGCAATAAAGAAGTCTGGAAGGAGAAGTGCACTTAGTGTATGTGTTCCAGCATTAAATGTTTTACAAGGAAGTCTAGATTTTGGGATTATTGCACAGTTGGGGCCTCATTACACGTAGTGCGGTAAACCATGGTGCTATTTGCACCATGGTTCATACCGGTAATTTACCGGTACCGCCTTGGAGGAAAGGGGAATTACCGCCCTATTCCAAGGTTGGGAAGGCGGTAATTCCGCCTTCCTCCATTGCCCTTCCCCATTCCCATTTTTGCCCCATAGTGCTCTATGGGAATGGGGAAGGCGCTAAGTACGGTGCCGCAAATTGCAGTGCCGTAATTAGCACCCTGGTCCCTTTGCGGGTTGGTTTTTAACACCTGCTAAAAAGCCCGCTTCAGCCTGCTAAAAAGCAGGCGTTAAAGTACCAACCCGCAAAGGGACCTTGTAGTAAGGCGGTAAGGGTTTACCGGTACCGGTGCCCTTACCGGTACCGGTAAACCCTTACCGCACTACGTGTAATGAGGCCCTTAGTGTATTGTTCCAGTATTAGGTTTTATAGGAAGTCGGGATATTTGGAAATATGATGTAGTGAGTGTTTTAGTTCCAGCATTAATATATTGGAAGTCTGGAGGGGTTGCACATTGGTGTATTCCATCTGGCATTTATGGTTAGAATGAAATCTGGATGTGCAAGAAAGCAAGCACAGTTGGTATATCTGTCCAGCGGTAATCAGGAAGTCTGGATATTGGGAATGAGGTAACACGTTGGTACCATTCCAATATTGATGAGCACATGGAACAGTGCCAGTGATCTAGTGTCTGAGAGAATGGTGTAGAGATTCTATGAGGTATGAAATGTCTGTTTTAGGGAATTAAGGTTAATGAAACACATAGGGTGTACTATCGAGTAGAGGCGGCACAAGAATGAGATTATAAGAACACATTTTATCTAAATTAGAGAGTTTACAAAAGGACAAGCGGAGTAGCTAACCTTTTGTTCATGTGGTTATCTGTTTCCTGCATGCAATATGTCCTTGTGTTGCGGTTTAGTTTTATGTGATCTCTGTGGTTTCAGTATCTTTTCTATTAATTTCCTACTTTATGTGTTCACTTTAGGGGAGGTGGTTAATGAGCTTGTCTTCTTATGTATATAGTTATCTTTGTATTCAGTTGTGCTAATGAGTTCTACCAGGATACAGAGAGCTACAGTAGTTTTCTTTGCTTTTTGCTTTTTTAGAAAAAAGAGAGCATGTGCTTACCCGTGAGAGGCTTAGGGTTAGGATGTGGCCGATCCTGACAGAAGGTGCTAGGTTTGAATGTTCTTTTGTGAGCGGTTATGCTCAGGTGTGGCAAGCATGAGATCATGGGTGGCAGTCAGGGCATGAGAGTGTTATGATAATTCTGAGAAAGTATTATCTGTCTACAATCATAGAGACATAGTAAATAGGGCCTAGCATAGAGTTCCATGTGTTTGGTTTATGGAGGAAGATGTGTGGTAATCTATCTGCATATGAATGTTTATGTTATGTGAGCTGAGAGACCGCCTGAAATGTATGGAATGGTGTGATGAGGTGCTGAGATTTCCTGAAGTGACGGCTGGTACACAGGGAGAGAGACAGGGGAACCTAAAGGATGATTTCTTACCACTCTCCCATATTTAATCTACACCTGTAACAAAGACTTAATAAAGAAGAATTTCTTTTGTTCTGTTCTGGTCTGGAGTGGTTCCTGAATCATCATTACTTTCCTTGTGGCCAGGAGAATACTTCAGTAGTCAGTTCTAGAAAGGCCAAAAGAGGAGATTAGATGTTTAGAGTATTGAAAGTAAGATGACATCTTTTTTTTGACATTGAGGAGCTTGAGTCTGTGGCTGGAGTGGCAGATTGTGAGATGAAAGGCGAGAAGTTGTGTGATGGGTCAAAGATGACACCAACGTTATGAGCAGAAGCAGAGTAAGGGAGGTAGTCAGGAGAAAAGAAGAGGAAAGGAAGAGATAGACGGTTTGGCTGTCATAGAAGAGAACTTCAGCCATAGTGGAGTTGAGCATTAATGAGTTAGACGCGATCCAATATTTGATGGCGGAGAGACAGTTTGAAGTTTTTGACAACAGCTCATCGGATAATGGTTGAAGGGAGAAGAAGATTTGAGTGTTGTCAGTGAAGCGTTGATAGGTTGAAACCGTAAGAGGATATGAGGGTGCCAAGAGCTGATGTATAGAGAGTGAAGAGAAGTGGAACAAGGACCGACCCCTGGGGAACTCCAACAGTGATGCGGGGCAAATGAGGAGGTAAGGCTGTCCAGGACACCTGAAGGTTTCTGGGCACAAGGTATGAAGAAAACCAAGTGAGGATCTTATCTCAGATGCCAAGGAGAAATATTGTAGAGAAAAGAGAACATGGAGATTCATGGGGAACAAGCCTACAATGGAAGAGATTGAAGAGTTGTGTCAAAGTTTAGCAAAACTAGCCATGAAACTTTATTTAATTTTAATTGGTTATTTATAACACACTTAACACCCAGAGGTTTCTAAGGGAGGACCCGGGGATCGAACCTGGGTTGTTCTGCGTCGTCTAGCTTCCAAAGCGAGTGCATTGCCCCTGAGCGATCCTCCCGAGCCATGACGTTCTCCTGAGCTATTTTTGTGAGCCATGACCATTGTAGCCTCTTGAATGACAGGCCAGCCTGTCCGATTCTGTACAGGTCTCTCTGAAGCTCTGCTCTGACCACTGCTGTTGCCTTCCCCAGGTTACCTAGCCTTTACTATTCTATTTTGTGTAGTTTTTTTCCACATGATAAAGCTTCCCAGGTGGCGTGAAGTCCTTTTTGGGAACCACCGACCATACCATACATACTTCAACTATATCCATTCTTGCCGGCATCCAAATTACACCATACACCCTGAACTATCACTGGTATTCAAATGGGCCACAGTGATCTTGGATCCAAATGTTTCTTTTACTTGTTAGTAATTCAGATTTGTTTACAAACATGGTCAGACTTGGCAAAATGTTATGAATGCCTGGGGATTTAAAAATAAACTCAATAGAAATTTGAGTGTGACATCCCATTGTCGTCTGCATGGAAAAGAGGCAACACCTTCTCAACCATTGACTATGCCTCTGTTACTCAATTACTTTGTTATCAGAGGGTTCTCTTGTTAGTGACCATTCTTTATAACAGTTGAGTATCAAGTTAACATGTTACTACAGTGAAGGAGTTGCTCTCAAGGTCACTTTAAGGATACATAATGCTAAAAATAGCATAAGATGGTGCCCCAAGAAGATTCTTACTGTTAATAAAAAAATGTGCTGCATGGAATGAGAATGTTCTCCAATATGACTTTTATGACATGTATCCTCACTCTTTTTCTGATAATCTTGGGAAGTTTGTAGAAGACATGGATCCATATACCAATACTGCAGTTCTTAATATTCCACGCAGCAAGAGACATGCTACGTGAGCTGCATTGAAATCTTAGAAGACTCTCCGTGTCCAAATATGTAGACAAACTTAGGAAGCATAAGCTCCTAAAACAAAGGTTCCAATGTTGGCCTGAAGCCTGTACATTTCTACTGCTCCAAAAAATCTCGGACCGTATCTTACATGCTCTTTTCCCATATTTTTGTGTTTATTATCACGGGGCATAGAAATAGGCAAAGTTTTTGGGACCTAATCAAGAATTGTGATAGGTTCCAGACTTTCACTCAAATTAACTGAATTAAGGAATCTGTCTGGCAAATATTTTGTGCCTGCTCTATGCTCCCACTAATGAATCCTAAGACTCTGCAGTCTCTAACAGATTCAATTAGGGTATGTTTTAAGACTCAATATAGATAATTTTAATTAGAAACTTAAAAGCTTCTAATGCTCCTGGACCCAATGGTTTCCAGCATAATTCCACAGAGTGACCCACTTATGTGGAGCGAGATTTTGGCCAGGTTTTTTGTGTGCATTTTTAAATGTGCTTTATTACTGCACTCTTGGAGAACTTCTCATTTAATATTAATGTATAAGAAGGTTGATAGGTCTAAGCCTGCCAACCATGGTCAACTGTTCTCATCTATTATCTTAGAGGAACATAATACCTGAGCTCTAACAACTGCAGAATTAATCAATCTCAATTGAGATTTAGAAAAAGACTGGGCACAAACTTATTCCGTTTTTTTGTATTACTCTGCTGTAAAACCAGTCCATAATTAAATAGAAGCAAGTAGAAGTGGCCTTCATAGACCTAACTTCCACATTTGACCATTTCTATTTTTTTTTTCTTTTTTTTATTACTTGTGTATAATCAAAGAAAGTGATTTTTACAAGGGTGCGTTCTATAAAGTGAGGACAGCTTGGAATGTATGCAGCCTGGATCCAGGCGTGTCGGGTGCAGAAATGATCTCAAAATGTATCTGTGGGGCAGACGTCAGTTGCTGGGGGCCCGAGGACTGAAGTTCGATGGCCAAAGAAACGTCTAGGTTGCAGCGTTGATTTTGATGAAGGCAGCTTCCAGTATTTTGGCCGTGGTGACAGCCCAGCGGGATTTTTCACCAGATATCAAACGGTACCACCATGTTTGTTCGGCGATCAGTACTGAATCGAGCCATAGTGGAGTTAGAAAGGCTGTACGCACTTGAGTTAAAGCCGGGCAGTTTAGGAGAAGGTGGCAGATGGTCTCGGTAGAGTCCGGAGTTTTACACAGTCTGCATGTGGTGACAGCCGACAGCCTTCTGATCGCTAGGATTTCTCGAGTGTGGAGCAGGTTTAGGAGTGCTCTTAGAAATGTAGAGCAAAGCTTTTTATCCGGAAATCTCAGACAGTACGCCATGGGGAGTTTCAATTTATTGTAAGTTGGTGGGAGATGGTTGAGGAACTTGGTTGCGACCGCTTTGTCGATAGTGTTGATCCAGCCTTGCAATTTCAGTTTATCACTGACTCTTTGCGGGTTCGAGATCAGGTCGTTTAGTGTGCATTGCAAGTCCTCCAGTTTGGTTTTTTGGAGGTTTGTCCATTTTTGGACAGCCTTACAGTTCGATGATTCGAGTTCCTGTCCAATGATGTTGGAGATTGGCAGGCCGTCTTTGATGAGAGTCTTCCTGAAAAGGGCGGGTGAGGACCCACTGACAGTGGCACTTAATGATAAGAGGCCCAGGTCACGTCTGATGGCTTCAATTGGAATGGCGTTGGGTAGGCCTAGGAGGGATTTCCAAATGTAGCCCTCCAGTGTCCTCCATAGTTTGGACGGAACAGTGAACATGGCGTCCATGCCGTAGGTCAGGGCCGGAACCATTTTTCCTTTATAGAAATTGATGGCCGGCACTAGCGAGAATTTGCCATACTTTCTGTCAATCGCTCTTAGTTGGGAAGTTAGTTGTTTGGTTTTAGACCACAGCCGTTGTTGCATTGTAAGTTCCTGTGAGGACCCGTCGATAATCACTCCTAGATATTTGAAGTGCGGGACCACTTCGATGTTGGTTTTGCACACTGACCAAGATCGAGGTTTTTTCTGGGAGCGGCCCGATCTGGAAAGGATCATGATTTTCGTTTTTGTCTGATTGATCTGAAGGTTGTTGGTGCTCATGTAGACTGCCAGATTATCCAGCTGCCGCTGGAGGCCGATCGGGGTTTGGTCAAACAGAATCAAGTCGTCAGCGTAGAGAAGACGGGAGAGGGTACTGTTGCCAAACTTCGGCGGGAAACTTCGGACCAGGGCTTCCGAGTCTTTGTAGTCCCCCAAAAAGGCCACGAAGAGCGCCGGGGCTAAAGGGCAGCCTTGCTTTACTCCTCTGTGAGCTTGGATATCTTTGGACAGAGCTCCCTGTCTGTTCAGCCGGACGTTGAGTGTAGTATCGGTGTGGAGGGCTATTATCGGCAGTAGGATATCTTTCGGGCAATTCCAATTTTCCAGCTTTCTCCACAGTCTCGACCTCTCGACTTTGTCGAAGGCCTGTGAGAGGTTGATGAACACCACGTAGACTGTGGGGGACCCTTGTTTTATTTTGGCTTTCAAGATGGTAAGTATAAGGATGTTCAGTGCAGTACCACCATTTTTCTTGAAGCCTAGTTGGAATGGGTCACTGCAAGGTGCCGATTTTGCCCAACGATTGAAATGGTCCAAGAGAAGAGTCGCGAAGAGTTTGCCCATGATGTCCAGTAGGGCGATTGGGCGATAGTTTTCGGGCACTTCCCTGCTTCCTTGTTTGAAGATTGGGATGATAGTAGCTTTAGACCATGATGATGGAATCTTTCTGGTGGTTCTGCAATGGTCAAACAGAATGCCAATAAAGGTGGCCCATTCAGTAGGATGTTTCTTTAGGTCTATGTTCGTCAGGCCATCGGGGCCCGGGGCTCGTGAGGCTTTTAGTTTTTGAATAGCTGCACTTATGTCTGCTGGGGCTGACAAGTCGATCCAGGGGGCGGCAGTGGTATCAAAGAACGTGTATGTAGCAGAGGTCGGGCTGGCGAAGAGGTCAGTGAAGAAGGTGACCCAGACTTGCTCCGGGACTGAGTTAATCATACTTGAGGTTGTAAGTCCTTGGGAGGCGTTTATCAGGGACCAGAAGTCCGCTGTTTTCTTTGTCGTTAAGACTCTCAGCATTGATTCGGCGTCGTGTTGGTATAATGCTGCTCGGCGCGCTCTGATCCATGATTTGTAGGTTTTATTTTCGTCTTTCCAGCGGTCCCATGCAGCAATGGTGTTGTCCGCCTTGGCGCGTCTTCTGAGTTGTCTCAGTGCTTTTTTTTTCAATGCTATTTGTTTGTCGTACTGGTGATTATAGGCTTTTGGGGTCGCCAGGCCAGGTGTCACGTGATACTGGTGCTTGAGAAGCATAGGAAGGTAATTCGGCCTTGGTGGTGGCTCAAGAGCCAGATCTGACTCAATTTCTGAGGCGTACTGTTGAGTGATGAGTCTGATGTTTGCCGATGTCAAGCGAAGGCGAGTTTGTTGAGCGTTCGTTTCGACCAGGGCTGAGTAGCGAGATGGAATGCGGCCGGTCGAGGGCCATGATACCGTTAGCATGTTGTGGTCGCTTGGTAGAGTTTTGACTACGTGGAAATCTTGGATTACTGCACACAGTGCTGGGGAGGCAAAGATGTAGTCTAGAGTAGCTGAAGACCGGCCTCTCTCCCATGTCGGTAGGTGGGACTGCCCTTCCAAAATCCAGGCGGCGTTGTGCAGGTTCCTGGATGTCATTAGGGTCATCCAGGCTTGACCCCTAAGCTCCGCTGCTGTAGTGACGGTGGGGTTTAAGGGGCTGTTTCGCGGTTGGGTACATTTCACGTTGAGGTCCCCGCAGATAAGTAGATAAGGAGTGTTCCATTCAGTAAGAATCTCGTCGATTGCCTCAGCCATAGTTTGACAGAAGGATGGTGTCGATGACCTTTGAGGGTTCCAGTAGGTAGTAAGCAGAGCGAGCAGTAGTGCTGAGGGCTGCTTTGCATGTTGATTCGGGAATTCAGGCGCAGGGTTCCATTCAATTAAGACCGCCAGCACTTCGTAGGATCTTGCCGTTGTTTTGATGAGTTTTAGGTTTTGATCTGACCGAATTCCAATCAGAAGGCCTGCTGAGGGGCGGCCTAGAAGACCTTTAACGGCTGGCGAGATCACGATGTCGTATCCGTCCAATGACGGTTTTTCCTGGAGCCATGTTTCCTGGAGACAGAATATGTCAAATTGGCCCAGGTCAACGGTGTTGTGATCAGTTAGATGGGTGTGTCCTCTAGTGTTCCAAGAGGCCAGCGATAAGGACTTTTGATGAAATTGGGCGTCGGCTTCTTTTGGTAGTTGCTATCTAATGGGCTTTGAGGATAGGGCACCCTTTATCCATTCCCATGGGCCGGATGGGGTTGTCGAGTTTGTGCTGGTGATCGGCGGGGGTGATTTGGATTGCGCCCGGGATCTGTGGCTGAGTGTGTCTCTTCGCGGGGATTGTTCTCTCCAGCTTTGCTTTCTTTGGTCCGGACGGGATCTGTGGATTTGGGAATAGGGCAGGCGGTTCTTAGCTAGGTCTTGTCTGTCATTGCTACGATGGTGGATTATCTGTGGTGATCGATTCAGATTCAGATCTGAATGTTCACGTGCTGGGCGTAGTGGGCGGACAGGAGAGTCTGAACGCGTTTTCGGAGACCTGGATAGAGATGTGAAGTAGGATTTCAGTTTGTTTCTTCGATCTGCGTGTCGTTGAGATGGGCTGTGGTCGCTGATTTTCCCGTTTTTGGGATATGTTTCCCTGATGGAATTCTTGGGATCCAGAGTTCAGAAAGCAACCAGCCTTGCGCTTTTAAATCTTCACCGGCTTGGCGGCATATGTCTTGTATTGCGGAGGAATATATTTGAAGGTAAGCTTTAGCCTTGTTGTCTCTGTGGTAAGGCTCGATCCACTTAAAATCTGCCGAATTTAGGTTCTTTAGAGAGGGTAGAGACGATGTTATCTTTAGCACTGTTCTTCTGTTCAGGATGACGTAGTTGTCTTTACTGGAAATTTGCTCTATTTTGAAAAGACGGGTGGAATCGTGTGATCGGTATGTTTTGCTGTTTGATGTCGGATTGAGCGTGCCCCTGGCGTAGGAGATCTCGTTGATCTGGTTCTTGGTCTTGATCGTCTTTGTGCGGCAGGCGCAGGTCTTGGAGGGTCTTTATTGCGAGAGCCCAGGGAGGGCTTGTGAGGGCTCTGGGCCAACGATGACTGGAGTGAAGTGTCTGCTGTATACTTAAGGTTGAAGGTAGAAGGAGGTGTTGATGGGAGATTGCCTTTGAAGGGACCTTTCTCCGGCGCTGCTTGAGCAATGTCAGACGGCGCCAACAGTATAAGACTTGAGTTTAGGGAATCTGCTGTTAAGACCGGGGACTTGGTCAGGTCCGTCACGGAGCCCGCTCGAATGGGACCCTGGGCTGCAGTTCCGAGAGCGTTATGATGGTTAGGCGTCAGAACTCCAGATTCAAGCTTGCGTTGGGTTGGGTGGCTAGCTGGAGCGGGTGGTTGGTCGATCGTTGCTAGTTTTAGAACTTTCTTGCATGTGGTCGTGTTTATATTTGACGATGGTTGTTGCTTTGTTGCGAATATTGTGGCGAATTCGTTAGGGTTTTTCAGCTGGGAAGTCTGAGTCGATTTGTGCAATGGTGTGTCTGATGAAGAATCCTTTTTCGAACGAGAGGGAGTCGCGGCCGTGGGCGACACAAAGACTGCCTCCTGTCTTGTTGTGTGAGGAAGGTCCTACTTCAAGTCAATGGCTGTTATGTATCCTTCTAAGAAGGTAAGCTTTGTCTGTATGTTCGCTAAAATGGCCGTGTTGTCCTTAGAGACGTCACTTAGCGTTTCGTACAGTTTGCAGAATGGGGCCATCGCGATGGTTATGGCTGACATAATTGTGGTCAGGTCCTTTCTGTTGTTAGGGGACTCTTTGTGGGGCGGTGAGGGGAGGTCCCATCTTCTTCCAGACTTCAGTGGCGTGTCTCTTGTGCCTAGAGAGGAAGGGTTCGCCAATGAGTGCCTACGCATAGGGTTGGGACCTCCAATGTCAAGCGAGGTGGAAGGCCTTGATGCTGCTGGTCTCGTTTGGAAGTTGGGGTCATCCCAGCATGAAGACTGGGATGCAGGTTGGTGTTCGGCTGGGCAGAGCTCAAGGCTTCTGGGGAAAGCGGGGCCGGTGGAAATCCGCCTGTTCCTGTTTGGATGCTTAACGCATCAGAGGTGGCCGCCGGCTTTAGGGTGATAGCCGGGGGCGGAGAAAGATGCACTTCGTGCGAGGCTGCCGTCACCGGTGTGGCCACCCTCAGACCCCCTGGCAGGGGCCCTCCGGCTCCCGCACAGCATGGGTCACTCGCTGAGGCGGTAAGGGGCCGGCCATCACCGGATGATGCTGCCGGACCTTCTCGTTGGTCTGAGAGAGGACCGTGGCTTGAGACTGAGGAGACCTTGCGGGTGAGAGATGCGGGCTGGCTCGAGGTAAGTGGGATCCTTTTCATATGGCTCCTTAGTAGATGTTGATCTGGGTCTTCCTCCATCTCTGTATTTTTGCAGTTCGCTTGGTGAGGCGGTCAGCCCGTCAGCCCCCAGCTCCCGGAGCGGACTGGAGCAGACTGGAACTCTGCCCGGAACTCCGCGCGCGCTCCACGCGCGCTCCGCGCGGAAGTGGGGTTTTTATGGAGGTTGGGCTTGTTTTTCGCAAAAGTCCAAGTCGAAGCAGAGGAAGCAGAGGAAGCAGCCAACACGTCCTCCCGTGAAGCGAGCTGGAGCAGACTGGAACTCTGCCCTGAACTCCATTTAAATAGCAAGCGTTTGTGGGATAAATTGCACAAGCAGAGATGTCCGACCTCTTCATTACGTGATTTACATTCTGGCACTGAATTGAATATGCATGGTGATCTTTCCAAACCCACCATTCAATCACATAGAGGCCAGCACCAGGGTTGAATGCTGGCACCTGCCCTTTTTAATCTGTACACAGTGTTGAGGATCTGGCTTCTCAACATAACTCAATGAAAGCCCTTCCAGAGACGGAATTGTACAGACAGCAAAGGTTGTAATTTTCTTCAGCCAGCTGGGTGCAGTTTACCCATGCCACAGGTGTCAGTAAGCACAGCAAAGATTCAGAACTTCTCCAGTTTGAACACACTTTTGTAGAAAATAAAGCATTGCAATAAAGATTGCACAATAATTCAATTACCTCATATTGTGCTAATTAGCATGGAAAAGTGTGTTCCACATTTTCTAAATCACAAGACATGTTTTCCCAACTTTAAAACTAGAAAATAGCAGTTCTATGTGTGATGCATTTGCTCCAGACCTCTAGCACACTCTATCACGGGCATAGATTAGCTGTCTGATTTTGTATTGGTTACCTCGCCTGGCTTATCTGTGTCAGCCTATTGCCATATTTTATTTATGAAAAACCTTTGAACACCCTGTTAGAAACAGTATGTTGCTACCATTTAAACGGCTCAATCACTGCACATAGGCTTCTGCCCAAGCACTCAATTTCTGAGTTTGCACACAGCACTATATGTCTGTGCTTCCAGCACTTTTGATTTTCTATGAGAGTTAAGGCCTATAGCCATCTGTAATTCCTGATGGAACATTTATTTTGAAAAGAATGGACCCCTTTGCTATTTGTTATGGGCTGTTTTCTGATATGTTTTTCTAATGTCTATTGAGTGTTGGGGATATTTCTTATATCAGGGAGCTATGTTCTATGTTTTGTATGTTTTGCGCAATGTAAGCATTCCTTTATGTGTTTATGTTATTCTAAATAAATGTGTGTGGTGTCACCTATTTTGTAATGTACCTGCCTATAAAAAGGGCAGCCTGGCTGCCACAATGAACAATGTTTCTGCCTTTTATAATGTTAGACACGAAGGCGGGACACATGCCCTAAATGGCATGTTCACCTGTGTATCACCAAAGAGGGGAAGGATCTACTCCTCTTCAACAGCATACCTGTCTCAGTCGTTAACACCCTCTAAGTGTTTCCCACCTCGGCTATCAGACATGCCTATACAATGTCTGCCATATGCCAACGGTATGATCGCATTAGCCCGAACTCCCATCAACTTGAAACACGGTCTCACAATCCTAAAAGCAAACATGATAAGCAATGGCTTGGACATTAATACTAATAGGTCTACACTTCTTATTTGCAAAATAACGGTCCAGTCAGTATTTTCCCTGAATAAAAAAAACTAGAGAAATTGAGTAATTGGAAATACCTGTGTTTTAACTTTGAAGGTAAAATCAATGTACAAAAATCATTTGAGAAATTGCATTTGCTGATTAATGTTTTGGTAGCACAAATGGAAATAAGTTGATGTGAACAAATTGGCGTTTTTCACTAGTCCTGATGGTTTGCTTTTATAAAGCAGTGATAATTCCAAAAAATATTTACGGTGCAGAAATGTATCCTTTAAAGCTGAAGATAGATTGGAATACATTTGAATCATGCATCTAGAAAAAAGTCTTAAATCTTCCGAGGTGTGTGCCAATAGTATATATAAAATCTAGGACCAACCCCAAATGTCTAGTCTTGAATCTGTTAGGAACTCTTGTTTCCAGAGAAAGAGGAGATCTGTTTGCCAAACTGGTGCATGGCTCCTTTAAAGAAATAAACTGGTCTCCTAATTGGGTGGGGAAATATGTACAAGAAAAATCCTTCATTCAAAATTTGGAGCCATGGGACTCGACGGCAAACCTTGATTACCTATCCCGTTTGAGATAAGGAAAAGAAACCATTAATCTAACCCATAAATTGAAAACCCCATAACACTATGTGTAATTGTGCTGTTGCCTTCCACCACCAGGTTTTACACTATTACTAAGGGTAAACAAAGTACCGATCCTAAGTAATTTGGGTCCAGGGCTAGGTGTTCCTGGAATAGAAAGAACTTGCAGTGTGTGCAATTTAGAGAACACAATAGAAACTCCACGCATGTCCTCACACCATGCACTGTAAATTGCCACTTTACATGACTAGATTCCGAAAGTATGTTAACAACTTGGACAATATAAAGAACAATGAATTTTGGTGGTATTGCGTGAATTCTGAAAATAAATCTGTCCTCATAGCGTTATATCACGTGTGGCTGAAGGTGAGCGAAAAACTGAAGGCCTAACTTCAGAAAATATCTAACCTAAGAGAAGTCAAAGGTGATGGACGAGCCGGAGGCATGTATATTGCAAAGGGTAAATCAGGGAAAGATAGAATAATGTCTCGGGAGGATAGCTCAGGGGCCCGCGACATAGAGCAACACAGGTTCGATCCCCGGTTCTGTGCTTAGAAACATCTGGGTATTAAGCGCAACACAGGTTCGATCCCCGGTTCTGTGCTTAGAAACATCTGGGTATTAAGCGCATTATAAATAACCAATTACAATCTCTCTTTTGTTTTTGTTTTTTGTTCTTTGATTTTAAAAATATATAATTTATATGTTTATTAAGGTTGTATATTGTTGATATTTCTTGTGTTATCTTGTGTATAATGTGAAACGTTATTTGAACTGTAACACATTAAATAAAATTAAATTTTAAAAAAATGAGGTTTGGTTTCATAGCGTAAATAATGTTTGCATTTTAAAGCTCATGTTTGCAGCATTGTTGTTATTCTTTCTTTCATGTGACTTTGCTTGTAATATGTGTGTCTAATGTGTAAGGTTTCTTACTACACCAAATCACAAATATCTAAAGATAACTCACGTTTATGTGCGTTACAGGGGTGTAGTTTAGGGAGAGTGGGGGGTATCAGCCTCTGCCCCTGTACTGACCTTTTCTACCCCATTGCTCGTCCTGCCACTCCTGTTTGACAACCCATCCCAATGCCGAAGCCTGGGGTCTCCATATGGGCACTTGCGTGTGTGGTCCAGGGAAACCATCAGCACATCCAGCTGCACTAGTGCGGTCGCCACGGAGCTAGAGACGGGCAGGCTACTTGCATGCTAAGCCTAGCAGCTAAAGTCAGAAAGCAGCCAGTGCAGTGCCTCCATCCCTTCAGGCGGCTGCTTATTGCAGTAGCAATCCCTTGGATTTGAAAAGTAAGGTGGCGGTGCGGCTTCGATGCTAGGGGTCCGCGGGGGCCGGGGGGGCGGGGGGGGTAGGGGGTTTGATTCCCCTATCTTGGATTTTCCCAGGTATCCTTTCCTGAGTGCTGCAGATTAACACTGCTTGTTTCTTTCCCTACACGGTGCGATGGTGTGACCCGTGCAGGCAGGGTGATGCTGAAACGTGTTGGGAGACAGGTCCATTCAGTACACCGCTCGCGCCATCTTGCTGGCCTCGTTATGTCTGGGCTGTGTTGCCGTGTTTGCGTGTGCATTGCAGCCTCTGCGAATGGTGTCGGATTCACAGCACTAAAATAACAGGTGCTACTTCGAAATACGTTCCAGGCTATGACACTTTGCACGCGCCCTTCACTGCCAATAAGCTTCGCTTCAACCATTGGTTAGGAGTTAAGCAGACCCATTGTTCATGTGTGTTAGGCTTGCTCCCTCTTTGCCGAGACTGACAGCAAACCTGGACGCGGCCAATTTGCACAGGTGAGAACCTGGCTGTTCGGTATTATTGGGCAGTTACGGATGAGAAGCAAAGCAAAGGACAGCTCAGTTGGACACTGCGCTGCTGTCACAGGAAGCCCATTGAAGTGCTGCTGAGAAGAGAGTCAGACGCTTCTCATATTCACATGGAATTCAAGCTTCCCTAGTTCCGCCCATGTTCCAGAGATGGTGGTGTGTAATGTGTTTATTTGCGGGTCCCGCTATGAATACAATTATTTTTTCATTTTAATTTTTATTTTTTTATTTTTACTTGGTTTATTTAAACCTTTACAAAACAATCCACAAAACATAGTAGCCAACGACCATCTCAATAATTAGATAACAAGGGACAAAGAAAACAGGGAAACAAAAGAATATTGGTTGCAAGAGGACATGTCTCCAATTGAGGGTCCGGTTACTGTGATCTGACAAATGATATTGACACCTGCTAACTGGAACTAATAGTGCTGTGTTCTCTTCCATTATCCTGCCATGCGTCTTTAGCATTGAAGCGCTGTGCTCTTTATGTTAGACACAGTAGCGCTGCGTACACACCCGTCGCCGTGTCTAGAGTGAAAGCACCCCGCCATTGTCTTCCCCCCACATTAATGAATAATGCACCTGTGCCGAGGTGTCCCCATGACAGCAAGGAGACATGTGTCCCAGCCACTTGGGATGCCAGGGTGTGCTTGACTTCTCATGATTGACAGAGCCAGGCCTGGCTCAGCAAAGTGCACTGCAGGGGGCAATGCACTGAGGCGAAGCGTGGGCAAGCCAGCCACGGCAGGGCGCAGGCACCACGCGGAGAGAGTGGCGCGGGCGAGCACTGCACAAGGCCCATCGCGTAGGGATTACCCAACCCGGGTGTAATGGACAGGTCACAGGTTAAAGCCTAGGAAGGAATGGATGCTCCTTTCATCCTTCGGGGTCCGCGCAAATGAGTGCCTTTGAAGTTGGGTAATCATAGCAACTATTGTGGACAGTGTCAGGAGGCAACAGTGTTGTGCTATGCACACATTGTCAACATTTCTTGCCGTTTCTTCTCCTTTTTTATATGATAACTAAATGGGTGGATGCACTGCTTGAGAGATCGCTGTGTAATTTGCGGATTGGTCGACTCAGCCTTTCATCCTTCAGTACCGATAACGTGTAACAGAGAGTCGAATGCGATAACTTAATTAATTAAACACATCCATGTAATAATATTCGCTGTCTGCTATGCAGTACATACCTGCTCAGTATATCGAATGTATTCCCCTGTATTTTGTTTTCATAAGAATGCTCAGGGGGCTATTGAACCTGCTGCAAAGCTCTTTGTATTACACACAGATCACATGTATTTCTGGATAGGAAGCCTGGTTGACTGAGTATATGTATTACAATGTTTCACCCTGATTTATAGAGGCTAGCTCCTAACTATCATCCCGCCTAAGACAGAATGCCCTTTGACCTCTTCTGCCCCTTGCAGTCCCGTTCAAGTCATGTAGTACGTCCTGAGACGCCTTCAGGGCCATACCATCTTTCAGCGCTATAGTAGCATGCCACACCCCTGTAGCTGTCAGCAACGTGAATACCCAAAACACTCTGGATTGGATGGTAACTACACGTTACAAAAGGGAATACTGCACTGTCTCTGAACTTACTGAGCTATCCCTTTCCCCCATTCCTGAATACAATATCTCAGTTGTAGTTCAAAAGCCAGGTACAAGTAACTGGAGAACATTTTTAAGCTCTGAAATTGACATTCAGTTTGCTGTAAAGTACAGCTAAACTGTGCTTAAATGCTCCCCTATTTTGTGTAAAATGGAACACTTCGTTCTCTACCCCCTCCTCACACCAGAGGACACCTTGCAGTGTGGGCTCTATTGCCCACCGACTTTCTGAGGCCACCTGTGAGAATGTTGACTATCCGCAGGGTGGGTGTGGGCTCGCCTGCGCTAGAATGATGGCAGTCCTGCCTCAGCAGAATGTGTGGGGCTAATCCTCACACATTTCCCTATGCTCACACCACAACAAACATAGACTCATGTTCTTTGGCATGGACACAGCATACAGGCACAGTCCACCACTGTCATGTTCAGTTGGAATATGACAGGAGAGCAGAAAATTATGTCATCTCAAGGTGTGGGGTAAGCTTCCACCTGCTATGGAGAGCCTGATTAACTGACAGAGGATCCATGGAATGGCCCTGCTCTTTTCTTAGGCCATGCAGCTGGTGGCAGCAATTAAACTGCTTATAGAGGGTACTTCAAACAGGCCCCATGTGGCCTGACTGCAAAGGATAACAAAGGAGACAGGAATCCCAGCAAACCTTTCATATGTTACTGTGTCAACCTGAAGCCAGCTCTCGCCCTCAGTATCAATGATAGTGAACTGATATGTTTGAGTCTATTGGTGCAGTAGACACACCCGAATAGGGGGACCGAATTCATAAGATACAAGAATGTGGTTTGCAGAAGCCAGAGGGTCTGGTCTCTCAGCATCTTCAAGGGAAATCTGTTGCATTAAAAAGGAACCACGCAGAGAGAACTATTAACCAGAGGGACTCACAGCAGACAAAAAGGTGGGTGGGACCTAGTATCATAGCGGAGTGGGCCCAGAGCTCTTTATGTTTGGGAGAATGGTTCTGCCATATTGGTTCTGTGCTAACCCCATGCTCCTGTAGGACCCCCTTAGCTTTTCCTGTTGGAAAGCACTCTGGTTATGACCTCACACATACAGAAAATTGCTGCTAGGCACCCCCGGATTGGTTCACTGAGGCGGGACGGCCTACACCAATCACTGTGGCTCACTTGACTTTAAGAGAGGTCTGAATTCCACTCTATCAAGCAGCTCATCTGAAGACTTCACCTGAAGCACAAAGAAGAACTCATCCTTGGACCCTGGTGAAGGCACCGTCTGCCTTACAGCTTCCGCCATTGAATGAAGGCTGGGACATTTACAGAGGGCAGCGAGATCCCTCCCCTAAACATCTCCCAGGGAACAAAGAGAGAAAAGAACTGAGAAGACTCTCCGGCCACTTCTGAAAACGGTACCCAGCCAGCACAAAGTGTGCCCTGCTAGGCTCTGCAGCAAGCTCCCTTGACAGGGAGTGCCAGAAGGTCTCCGAACCCGAAACCAAGGACAAGGCAGCTGCCTTCAACACATTCCCTAGTTCTGGTCCATCCACCTTAAAGTATAACACAAGTCCATTGAACCTGCCATGGTCCGCCGTCCACATTCTCGAGGCAGTCGAGTTCCTCGATCTGCTACAGCCTGAAACGATGACCGCCATCAAGCCTCGAGCTATTGCCGTCAGGCTGCAGTCGCTGAATGAACCTGAGATGTCTCGACCAGTGTTTCAGAACCCGCCTAGCAGCACATAGACAACAATTCTTGACCCAAGTCATCGTGAATGCCAGCCTGCTGCCATCGCCAAGCTTCACTCGCCAGACCGTCTTACTACCTGATACCCACCACTGACTCCCGTCTTGATTTCTGTTGCAGAAGCCTGAAAAGATCACTGAAGCTGATCTATTTGTTTTTTTGTTTGTTTATTTGATATGGCGCAGCCGAGACCCGAAGGTAGTTGGGTGCAAGCATTACAAGGATACTTATCAGCTTAGTCACACAGTGGTTATATACATACAAGATTTACATATCCAGTATTTATATACAAACAGGATTTACATACATAGTTATATACAGGCATAGTCATCTATACAATGTTACAGTGGGTGATCATATTACTGAGAGAAGTAGGCAGAGTATCTGCTGGTGGTAAGGTGGCATATATGGAATTGGCAGGGAGGTCAAGAGGGAGCGCTGTCTGGGTAAGGGGAGATTCATCTGGAGCTTAATTTAGACATCATTGGTCCAAAGCCATGCTAGAACTTTTCGCCTAAATGTGGGGTAGGGTTGGTCAGTTCTGAGCTCAAGAGGGAGTTTGTTCCAGGATTGGGCAGCCATAACTGGGAAGCTGTAGCCATCAGCTGTGTTCAGTTTGTATCCAGGAACCTTTAGGGTGAAGGCGTTGGCTGATCTCATGGGCCGGTTTGAGGTTTTCCTGTTGAATCTCTCTGTAATTTACGGAGGCGCAATGTTATTTAGACATTTGGAGGTCTGGGATAGTGTTTTGAGGAGGACCCTGTCTTTTATGTTGAGCCAGTGAACATTTCTTCTGAATGCAGCGATATGATCTCTGTTGGGAATATTGAGAGCTGCTCTTAGGACATTGTTTTGGAGTCTTGTCTATGATGTACTTATTGGAGCCCGCATAAAGTGTGTTGCAATAGTCCAGTCTCGATAGTATGAGTGCGTTGGCTAGGATGATGTGGCTGGTTTCAGAGAGGAATGGTCTGCAAGCCCGGATCAGTTTGCAGGTATATGCTGAGGAGGATGCTAGTGAGTTGACTTGCTTCTTGAGGGAAAGTGCAGAGTCAAGATAGAAGCCAAGGGTTTTAACAGCAGGTACCACTTTAATGTTGTTGTTTTCGATATAGAAGGTGGCGTAGTTGGGGTCGAGTTTTTTTATGGCCGTCTCGAAGCCTAGGATTAGGAGCTCAGTTTTGTTGTCATTCAGGCAGAGGCCATGGGATGCCATCCATGCCTGAATGAGGTGGTATATCTTATTTACTAAGGCCAAGTCCTCCAGGAAGTTGCCCGAAAGGGGGATGAGGATCTGGGTGTCATCTGCGTATTTGGTGTAGGTGACACCCAGTCTGTCCAACTTGTCGAACAGGGGCTTAGTAAATATGTTATACATGGTGGGGGAGACGCAAGATCCCTGAGGTACCCCGCAGGGGACTTGAATGGGGTCTGCGGCTGCGAGAGGGGAGAAGACTCTCATGGTACAGTTTGCTAAGAAGGATTGAACCCATGTGATGGCATCACTTGAGAAATGGGCAGCTGACTTGCGGTGGTTACATAAGACTGTGTGGTCCACTAGGTCAAAAGCCGTCGATAGGTCAAGGAGGAGTAGCATAGCTGAGTTCCCTTTGTCCTTTAGCTTGTCAATTTGAGTCTTGAGGTCGATCAAGGCTGTTTCTGTGCCATGGAAGGGGCAGAATCCGGACTGACGAGTTCCTAGAAGGTTGTTGGCTTCTAGGTAGTCCTCTATTTGTAAGTATGATACTCTGTCGAGGACTTTAAGTAAGAATGGGACTGTAGTGATAGGTCTGTAATTAGTTGGGATGGATGGGTCCAGAGTTTGTTTTTTAAGCAGGGGGAGTACCCAGGAGTGTTTAAGGTTGTTTGGCACTAGGTTAGTTGTGAACAAGGCATTAATGAGCTTAGAGATGTAGGGGGCTAGATCTCTAGCTGCATCCTTTATAATTTGGGGTTGGTAGCTATCTCCTTTGCAATTGGAGGGTTTGAGTGAGAGAATTATTTTTTCTGTTTCAATAATAGAGACTTTCCTGAAGTTGAATGGTGGGGTGGTGCAGTCCTGAGTGAGAGGAGATGGTTGCTGTTGGGGTATAGTCTCTGCTGGGAGGAGCAGTGAGTCTTTCTTTTTGGAAATTTTGATCTAGAGGGATGTAATTTTGTTTGATAAGGCATTTTGAATGTCAGTACACCATAGTTTATCCTTGGGAGTGTTATCCACCTGTGGTATGGGAGATTCCATTTCACGGAGGATAGAAAAATGTTCCTTGGTGTCTGATTTGGCCTTTGATATTCTATTGTTGAAAGTGTCCTTTTTTGTGCTAATTATTTCTTTTTTGTACAGTTTAGAAAGGTTTGTTAGTCTAAGCTTATTTTCTTCAGTGGGCCAGTGATTCCAAATGGATTGTAGCTTGCGTTTTTGTGCCCTTAATTCCTTCAATTGGGGTGTGAACCATGCATTGAGGTGGGCTTTCTGTTTGCTTTTACAAGTTTTGAACGGTGCAATAATGTCTAAAGCTTTGGTCATGGTACGGTTGAAGGTTTCGACTAGTAAGGTGGGAACTGTATTGTTAGGTGGGTTATTGAGGTCAGGGAGGAGATTTGGTAGTAGCTTTTCTGCTGTGATGTCCTTTTTGCTCCTAGTAGAGAGGGAGGGTGCCATGACTATAGTATTAGGGCGGATAAGGTCCAGAGAGGCAGAGAAGGTGACAAGGAAGTGGTCAGTCCATGGTTGTGGTATGGTGTTTGTAATAGTAATGTTGCAATTTAAGTCAGCAACCCAGTGTAAAGTCCATCCTTTGATATGTGTTGGAGAGGTGACATTTTGTGTCAGGTCGTAGCCCTTTAGAATAGCAGCAACCGAGTGAGCATGTTTGTCGTCATTATCGTTAAATCCGAGGTTGAGGTCGCCCATAAGCAATATTTACGAGTGGTCTTTGGTATTATTGGATAGGATGCAGTTTAGGTCATCTTTGAAAGAACCAAGTGGCCTAGGAGGTCTATAGACCATGATTATGGTTAAAGTGCGGTTGTTGGATAGGTGGAGTTTGGCAGTGAGGAACTCGCAGGATTGGTTGGGTGGAGCATTGGCAAGCCTGGGAGCTAGATTGGTTTTATGGATAATGGCTAAACCGCCGCCTCTGGCGTTGGGTCTGTCTGCTTTGAGTATCTGGTATCGATCTGGTACAGCTATCATGAGGGCAGGTCCTGCAGCCTCATGGAGCCATGTTTCTGTTATGGCCATTATGTCCATATTCTCGTTGGTGAGTGTGTTGGCGATCTCGGTAGCATGGGCCACCATGGATCTGGCATTGATTAGTGACCCAGATAGTGATAGGGTGCTAGTGTTTTTTGTCTTAGGGGAGGGTGTGGTTGTAGATGCGTTAACTCTCTGAGTGATTCTAGGAGTAGTATCTGGATGGTCATAGGACAGTTTGTGGGAGTTATGTTGCTGTGTGCTTTTGTTGGGTGGTTCTATGAAGTGGAGTGTATTACATGTGAAGCTTCTTTTATTGAAGTTTGTTTTGGGATCGTAGCGACATGGTAGTTTTGCTCGCAATCTCAAATTTCTGTCCTTGGGGGGGGCATGAGGTTGGAGCGGGAGTGGCCATAGTGGCGAGGAGGCCTAGTATGATTTGGAGTGTCAGGGTCCCTCGGATTTTACTCATGATCAAGGGTATGGCAAAGCAGGAGGTATGTGGTTGCTAGGTGCACTAGTATAATTTGGTTAGGGCTGCTATATACTTATGCATCGATCATGGGTAGGCACAGTTAATCTAGAAGCAGCATTCAAGTGGTGAGGCACAATTAGGCTAGATTCGACATTCAAGTGGAAGACACAGTTAGGCTAGATGCAGCATTCAAATGGTGAGGCACAATTAGTCTAGATGCGACATTCAAGTGGTGAGGCACAATTAGGCTAGATGTGACATTCAAGTGGTGAGGCAAAATTAGGCTAGATGCAACATTCAAGTGGAAGACACAGTTAAGCTAGATGCGGCATTCATGGTGAGGCACAATTAGGCTAGATGCGACATTCAAGTGGTGAGGCACAATTAGGCTAGATGCGACATTCAAGTGGAAGACACAGTTGGGATAGATGCAGCATTAAAATGGTGAGGCACAATTAGGATAGATGCGACATTCAAGTGGTGAGGCACAATTAGGCTAGATGCAACATTCAAGTGGAAGACACAGTTAGGCTAGACGCGACATTCAAATGGTGAGGCACAATTAGGCTAGATGTGACATTTAAGTGGTGAGGCACAATAAGGCTAGATGCGAAATTCAAGTGGAAGACACAATTAGGCTAGATGTGACATTCAAGTGGTGAGGCACAATTAGGCTAGATGCGCAATTCAAGTGGAAGACACAGTTAGGCTAGATGCGGCATTCAAGTGGAAGACAAAGTTAGGCTAGATGCAGCATTCAAGTGGAAGACACAGTTAGGCTAGATGCAGCATTCAAGTGGAAGACACAGGCTAGATGCGGCATTCAAGTGGAGAACACAGTTAGGCTAGATGTGGCATTCAGGTGGAGGACACTGTTAGGCTAGATGCGGCATTCGAGTGGAAGACACAGTTAGGCTAGATGCGTCATTCAAGTGGAAGACACAATTAGGCTAGATGCAGTGTTCGAACAGTGAGCCCAATGTGGCTGTTTACAGCATGCAGTCGTATGAGTGGGCTTAACATGTGGGTGGAGGTTAGTCAGTTGGTGTAATTGCTGACGCTGACAGTAGGTCAAGCACTTAAGTTAATGCAGATATAAGGCAACATTGGGCGATATTGCATTGAGTAGAGTGGGGTGCAGTGAGCACAGGCTGGTGACCATATGTCGTACTAGGTAGTTACGTGTAAAGTGAGTGGAGTCATGAGACTTTTTCTGATAAGGCGCTTGCAGGTAGGGGTATGTGGGTGCGTGCTCGAGTTTGTGGAAAGGAGCAGACAGACGAAGGTGGAGATGGGTAGTAGGGATCTTACCATGCAGTTCACGGGTTTGCAGTCAAGATGTTCACAATAGGTTGTGGCGCAGAGGGTGGAAGGCACTTGCAGCGTTCCTGGGCCCTGGTGCTCTGTCGCCTCTTGACAGGCTCAGGACAGGAGCGTGCCTTGTGTAGAGTGCCTTAGGGAGATTTGCCGGCTCACGCCTTCCGGATCCCTGCGGAAACCCACCGGCGGATGCTCCTCTGCACTTCAATGGTCTTCAGCTTCTGAACACGATTCCTAGCAGTGAGAGGTCCCCAGATATACTGTTGATCTCCCATTCATTCCGCTGGGTCACACTCAAGCATCCAATCACGACTACGGGCATTCATGCAGGCAGGCAGCCAATCAGGCACACAAGGTATTCAGGCCATTCACTTCTCTCCAGACACTCACAACAGGTTATGTGTATTGGGACAAGTACCGAGCCATTCAACACTCCAAGCTGCATTCATACCAGTTTCGGGCAGGGTTGTCTCACTCATTGTGTCAACCACCAGATACTAGACACCCACAACACAGAATGCATATTCGTCACACACTCTATTCACCCAGGTCCCACCCACAGGAGGTACCCTCCACATACATCACTGGGAAGGCTCCAGCTAGTCTGGCCGGGCCTTCACAACAACACCATATATGGCATTTCCACCCAACAGCCAGTCAGGGGGAAGGGGCAGAGTCAGGGCTTCCCAGGACTTTGGGAAAACAAGGTAATGGGTAATAGAAAGCAAGAGGCCACAGGGGCCATCTTGTTTTCCATCAGGAATCAACTGATCCCAATGGCAAGGCCGGGGTATCCCAAAATGGAGGATACTCCGCGCACCTGTCGATTTCAGCATGGAGCTGCCACCAGCCCATACCTTGCTCTGTGGGCCACCCACAGGTGCCCAAAAACATACACTAGGGGCACAGGGTTGTACCCGTACCCATGGGTGCCATAAGGGTATCCCACGGGTCTGTTCACCAAACCAAAAGAGAGAGAGCTGCACCGCCAGGAGTCCCACATGAACTCCTGCGCGGAAAACACAACAGAACACATGATAACAAGCAGTAAAGGACAAGGATACGGAGGCCCTGTCCGTCCGATGCATTTCCAGCATCACAAGGCCCCAGCTGAAGAAAGAGATCTACCACCAACTTGTTTCTTTGAGAAGCAACTGACCCTGAGGGAGTTGGAGGCAGGGAGAAGGCCATGTGGACATTGCAGAGAGTCTTGAACTTAATCTTCGCAGCTACTGGAAGCCAGTGCAGAGATTTCAGTCCAGGAGAAATATGATTCCGAGGCTTAAGGCCAAGGACAATTCTCCTAATCCTGTTTTGGATGAGTGGCAGAGGACAGAGAGTAGAGGCATGCAGATTTAGAAAGAGGCTGTTGCAGTAGTCCAGCCTAGAGAAAACCAGAGCTCTGGAGACAGTGAACATCTGGGGGAAGTAGAGGAAAGGAAGAATACTTCTGAGGAAGTGCAGCTGGTAGTGTGACTTCTTAGAGATGTCAGAAATGTGAGGAGATATAGTCTCCCAGGTGGTAGCAGTAGGAGGCCCAAGAGAGACCGGCCAGAGAGTGACAGGAATGGAGGGAGTGGGTGTGCCAATGAGGAGAATCTCAGTCTTACTGGCATTAAGGCAGAGGTCATTGGCGGCACACCACTCCTGGATAGCAGACAGACTGTCAGAGATGAGAGAAGGAGAAGAGGTGGCTGAAGGGAGCCTGAAAATGAGCTGAGTGTCATCTGCATAGCACTGAAACTTAGGACAGAGTGTGGAAATATGGTGGGCAAGAAGTGGCAGGTATTGGTTGAACAGCCAGGGAGAGAGGTTAGACCCCTGGGGATTACCACAGGTAGAGATAGAGATAGGGGAGAACAAGGACCCAAGTTGGACCTGGGAGGGTCGATCGGAAAAGAAGTCAGCCATGCCAAGGCCTGGTCAGTGATACCCATGTTATCGTGGAGACAGTTGAGCAGGATGGCATGGTTGACCGTGTCAAAGGGAGAAGAGAGATCCAGTAAGATGAGGACACAGGGGTTGTTGGAGTCAAGGTTAGAGAGCAGGTCTTCACGGATGTTCAGGAGAGTAGTTTCCATGCTTATGGCAGCTCTGAAGCCAGACTGATGCTCATGGAGACAACCAACAGATTCAGTGTGAAGAATAAGCTGGGAGATGGCCAGCTTTTCCAGGAGTTTCTCCAGGAAAGGAGTGATGGAGATTGGGCAATAGTAAGCCGGGCAGGACGGGTCGGCAGAGGGTTTCTTAAGAAGAGGGTGCACAAGGGAGTGCTGCAGTGCCCCTCAGTGGTACTCCTTTTGGCCAATTTGCACAGCGGCCTCTGTAGCAGGAGCTCAACTCTCTGAGTTGCCTTATCACCCTTGAATTCACTACTTGTGCGAAGTGAAACAGGCCCTGTTACATTTAGCTACTACATCCCTAAATAGCACCCTTAACTGAAAATAAACAATAGAATACCCTAAAAACGCATTACACGTTGGGGCTTTGTTTCAATATGTATTAATGGTTGTCCGGAATGCGCATAGCTCCCCTTTTGAAGAGGATTAATGTTGCCGTAAAGTTTAATGTGACCGATACATGTGAACCCCAAAAAAGCATCAAGTTCATTGTGTTGTGAGTCTGACCCACAGCAGTGGACATTTGTTTGATTCCAGGTGCAGAAATTCCAAGACAGACCAAATAAAACAGACCTGGGGTGATTGACTTCCTGGAAAGGGCATCCAGCAGCTTAAAGAACACAGCGGTGCCGAGTCTCTGAAACAAACTGGTTCAGGATTCAATTATCTGGAGGCATATGACAAAATGACTATTTGCAGGGAGCTGCTGGGCGAGCAGGTGCGGAACACTGGCAGTGACGCATGCCATGAGCAGGGCAGAAGGGTCAGGGTGAAGAGAAATCCCGTGCAGCACTCAGAGGGTGGCGAGGACTCTGCCATCCCCTGCCATCTCCCAGGCAGAGGCAGGGCTCAGAGGCATCTGTGGCCCACTGACAGGATAACTGACAGTGACCCATGCAGCCCCATTGCCATGACCAGGGCAGAAGGGGCAGGGTGAAGACAAATCCTGTGCAACACTCAGAGGGTGTGGGGGCCTCTGCCATCACCTGCCATCATCCATGGAGAGGCAGGGCTCAGGGGCACCTGTGGCCCACTGACAGGGATAACTGACAGTGGCCCATGCAGCCCCATTGCCATGGCCAGGGCAGAAGGGGCAGGATGAAGAGAAATCCTGTGCAGCACTCAGAGTGTGTGGGGGACACTGCCATCCCCTGCCACCTCCCAGGCATGGGCAGGGCTTAGGGGCATCTCTGGCCCACTGTCAGGGATAACTGACAGTGATACACGCAGCCCCACTGTAATGAACAAGGCAGAAGGGCAGGGTGAAGAGAAATCCCCTGCAGCACTCAGAGGGCGTGGAGGGCTCTGCCATGCCCTGCCACCTCCCAGGCTGAGGCATGGCTCAGGGGCATATGTGGTCCACTGACAGGGATAACTGACAGTGGCCCATGCAGCCCCATTGCCATGGCCAGGGCAGAAGGGGCAGGATGAAGAGAAATCCTGTGCAGCACTCAGAGTGTGTGGGGGACTCTGCCATCCCCTGCCACCTCCCAGGCATGGGCAGGGCTTAGGGGCATCTGTGGCCCACTGACAGGGATAACTGACAGTGACACATGCAGCCCCACTGCCAAGAGGATGGCAGAAGGGACAGACCGAAGAGAAATCCTGTGCAGCAGTCAGAGGGAGTGGGGGGCTCTGCCATCCCCTGCCGCCTCCCAGGGAGAAGAGGGCCTGGGCATCTGTGCCCCCACTGACAGGGATAACTGACAGTGACAAATGCAACCCCCACTGCCATGAGAAGGTAAAAAGAGGCAGGGTGCAGAGGATGCCTTCCTGCACTCAGAGGATGTGGAAGGCTCTGCCATCCCCTGCCACCTCCCGGGCAGGGAAAGGGATCAGGGATATCTGTGGCCCACTGACAGAGATAACTGACAGTGACAAATGCAACCCCCACTGCCATGAGAAGGCAAAAAGAGGCAGGGTGCAGAGGATGCCTTCCTGCACTCAGAGGATGTGGAAGGCTCTGCCATCCCCTGCCACCTCCCGGGCAGGGAAAGGGATCAGGGATATCTGTGGCCCACTGACAGAGATAACTGACAGTGATGCAGGCAGCCCCACTGCCATGAGCAGAGCAGAAGAGGCAGGGTTAAGAACAATCCTGTGCAGCACTCAGAGGGCGAGGAGGGCTCTGCCATCCCCTGCCACCTCCGAGGGAGAGGCAGGGCTCAGGGGAATCTCTGGCCCCATTGTCTATGATGCACGTAGCCCCAGTGAGGAGAGGCCGGGTGCAAAGGAGGCCTTGCAGCGCTTAGAGGACTTGGAGGGCTCTGCCATCCCCTGCCACCGCCTAGGCAGAGGCAGGGCCTAGGGGCATCTGTGGCCCACTTACAGGGATAACTGACAGTGATACGCACTGCCATGAGCAGGGAAAAAGAGGCAGGGTGAAGAGAAATCTTGTGCTGCACTTAGAGTGTTGAGGGCTCGGCCATTCCCTGTCACCTCCCAGGAAAACTCATTGCCTCAAGAGCTAAAGAAGGCTTGGATAACCCCCATCCTAAAAAAAAAAAACAGGTCTACCTGAGGATAAGCCGCTTAATTATAGTCCAATTACAATCACCCCTTTCCTGCTCAAGATCTTGGATCGGGTGGCGTACCTTCACATTTCAGCACTTCTTAATAAGTACCCAATCCTCAATAATCATCAAACAGGGTTTCGGCCGGGTTTTGGTACAGAAACTGCACTGCTCGAGCTACAATCCAGACTGCTGGAAAGTATGGATACAGGAAAGGCTTCTATTCGAATGCTGCTGGATTTATCGGCAACCTTCGACCTGGTTGAGCATTCCATTATGGTCACCAGGTTGGGGGACGTCGCTAACTTCTGCAGTGGAGCATCACAGTGGGTCTCCTCTTTTCTGAGCAATAGGGACTGCAGAGTCTATTGTGAGGAGGCAGAGGCGATGCCTATTACCCAGAAATTCGGCGTCCCTCAGGGTTCATGTATATCGCCCTCCCTATATAACATCTCCATGGCTCCCTTCTTTGCTCTTTTAGAGCAGAGTGGGGTAACGTTTACAAATTATGCAGATGGTACTCAGTGTGTCATCCCTAACACTGGCATGCATGACATTGACAAACTGCATCTGAATAAAGTATACTCCCTTCTCGAGAGTTGGATGGTTCATAACGCCCTGGCTCCGAATAAAGATAAGACAGAGCTCTTGGTCGTTGACACTAACATGATTAGGAAACTGGGTCCACGGCATGAGAGTTTCTTAATAGAGGACACCAGAATAGTCGTCCAAAAGAAGGTTAAGACCTATATCTAATTATAAAGGCCCATGCAGGCAGCCTGGTGTCCTCGTCGGCTTATTATATTAAACTTTTGGCCCATCTTCACACTTTTATCACTCAGGCTAACATACAGTCCATTGCAAGGGCAATTGTTGGTGGTAAAATGGATTAATGCCGCAGTTTACTTCATGGCATTAACAAATCGGAGAGCAGCCGATTGCAGGTAATTCAGAATAGCGTGGTGCGAGTGGTGGTGGGCACTACACGAAGAGACCACGTCACAGAGGCTAGGCAGGGTCTGCATTGGCTCCCAGTGGAGTCTAGGTTTCTCGTTTGCTTCCTGGTAATTGTCCAGAAGTGCTGCTTGGGCAAGATGCCATTTTATCCTCAGGTATTAGTTAAGGGAAAAAGTAATTTTAGAACCCTCAGATCCAGCAACACTGACCTTCTGGCCCTTCCTAGATGCAGGATCAGAAAAGCCATCACGGGAGCATTTCAGTAAGCTGCCCCAAGAGCCTGGAATGCTCTCCCACCGGAACCTAGGAGCCTGAAATCAACTGAATGTTTTAAGAAAAAACTCAAAACTTATCCATTCGCCTACATTCTATTAGTCGACTTCTCTGCTTACCTCTGGATCAATTAAGCTTATCTGTTTTTTGTCCGTCTGTGTCGTTGTGCCCTTAAGCCTATGGGTCCATGGTTTGTGCAATATAAATTCATTAAGTAAAGTAAAGTAAAGTGAGGGGCATCTGTGGCCTACTGACAGGATAACTGACAGTGACGCAGGCAGCCCCACTGCCATGAGCAGGGCAGAAGGGGCAGGGTGAAGAGAAATCCTGTGCAGCACTCGGAGGGCGTGGAGGGCACTGCCATCCCCTGCCGCCTCCCAGGGAGAAGAGGGCCTGGGCATCTGTGCCCCCACTGACATGGATAACAGACAGTGACAAATGCAACCCCCACTGCCATGAGAAGGTAAAAAGAGGCAGGGTGCAGAGGATGCCTTCCTGCACTCATAGGATGTGGAAGGCTCTGCCATCCCCTGCCACCTCCCGGGCAGGGAAAGGGCTCAGGGACATCTGTGGCCCACTGACAGGATAACTGCCAGTGATGCAGGCAGCCCCACTGCCATGAGCAGGGCAGAAGAGGCAGGGTGAAGAGAAATCCTGTGCAGCACTAGGAGGGCGTGGAGGGCACTGCCATACCCTGCCGCCTCCCAGGGAGAAGAGGGCCTGGGCATCTGTGCCCCCACTGACAGGGATAACTGACAGTGACAAATGCAACCCCCACTGCCATGAGAAGGTAAAAAGAGGCAGGGTGCAGAGGATGCCTTCCTGCACTCATAGGATGTGGAAGGCTCTGCCATCCCCTGCCACCTCCCGGGCAGGGAAAGGGCTCAGGGACATCTGTGGCCCACTGACAGGATAACTGCCAGTGATGCAGGTAGCCCCACTGCCATGAGTAGGGCAGAAGGGGCAGGGTGAAGAGAAATCCTGTCCAACACTCAGAGGGAGTGGAGGGCTCTGCCATCCCCTGCCGCCTCCCAGCGAGAAGAGGGCCTGGGCATCTGTGCCCCCACTGACAGAGATAACTGACAGTGACCCATGCAGCCCCACTGCCATGAGCAGGGCAGAAGAGGCAGGGTTAAGAAAAATCCTGTGCAGCAATCAGAGGGCGAGGAGGGCTCTGCCATCCCCTGCCACCTCCGAGGGAGAGGCAGGGCTCAGGGCCAGCTCTGGCCCCACGGTCTAAGATGCACGTAACCCCCGTGAGGAGAGGCAGCGTTCAAAGGAGGCTTTGAAACACTGGGCCATCCCCTGCCACACCCCAGGCTGATGACGGGCTCAGGGGCATCTGTGGCCCACTGCTAGTGATGCTTACAATCCCACTGTCATGAGCACGGCAGAAAAGCAGTGGTTGAAGTGGGGCGGGGCTGGGCTACACTCAGAGAACGTGGAGGCCTCTGCCTTACATGTCAACTCCTCGGCAAGAACTGAGCCCAGTGACAGCTCTGACCCAATGTCAGTGATGCGCGTGGCCCCACTGTCTGCACGGCGGGAGCGAGAGTGTGCAGAGAAGTCCTGGGCGGCACTTAGAGAATGCGGAGACTTCTGGCTCCCCCTTCCAAATCCCTCACCGAGGACGATCTCAGTGGCACCTCTGGCCGGTTGTCCCATTTGCAGTAGTGCATGCACCCCCTGTCATGAGCGAGGCGGGAGAGGCAGTGTGCAGAGGTCAGCAGCACTCAGAGACTGTGGAGGCCTCTTCCATCCACTGCCAACTGCCTGGAGGGGCAGGCCTCAGTGGCCTGGCACATGTGGCTAATTGCCATTGATTCCTGCAGCAGCGCAGGATGATGTCAGTGTGCAGAGGAGACGGGTGCTGTGCTCTGGCCGGAGGCGGTGTGATGTCAGCAGAATTGCAGATATGTGACTCAGTGGGGCAAATAATTCAGGATGTACAGGTGCCTTGCCATTATACATGTAATGGACATTGAGAAGTTAATAGAGTTATAACTGGGGTTCTTATGTTTACATTACCCTGATAATATAAAGTAAGGGAGGTACGGGCACAGGAAGGTATAGTGATTTCCCAGGATCACACAGTGTGGCATGGGTATAAACTGGGATAAGGCCTGCCGAATCCTGCACTTAGATCTCGGTTGACTTATCCGGGGCTGTGGGGTGGGTAGGGGGTGAGGGGGGTGATAGTCTGGTGGGCTAGGTCCCCTTCAACCAACTTTAGTTATTCGCTTTGTAATAATGTTGAAATTGGAGGTATTTTGGTTGCAGTGTCATCTCAACAAAAGAGGGCATCTTGCACTTGTCCAAGAGACCTACCTTTGAAGGAAAGGACCACATAAAAAAATAAATAAATAAATAAATAAATATATTACATGGCCACGGTAGTGGCCGTGTAGTTATGGTTAAGTTGCTGTTTCCATAGGAAGAGCACTTTTTGGGCAGCTTATAAATTCGCTCCCCCTGGACGAATCCTCACCAAACTTTGCAAAAAAAAAAGTATATAGCCCACTTTGTATGTTCTTGCAAAGTTTGGTGAGGTTTGGTCCAGAGGGGGCAAAGTTATAGTGGGGGTCCCAAAACTTCTTTTTTTCCCATAGACTGAATGGGGAAAAAACGTTGCTCACGCCTACAGCCCAAACCGAAATTTGCAGCAGAAGCGGCGGCTTGGTCCCGAAAGTATGCTTTTGCAAATTTGGTGAAAATCCATCCAGTAGTTTTTTTTAAAAAAAATGACCAAAAAGTAGGTCACAAACAATTAGTGATATCTATGTTCGGTCCGGACTCACTTTCCTTTTCGGTCCGCGGACTGGCCTCTGATTGGCTGTGCTGTCTGCGGACTGGCCTCTGATTGGCAGAAAAAATTTGCAGACTTTTGCGTAGTCCGCGAAACAGCGTGACGCGTCTGCTGATTGGATGGAGAGAAAACGTGAAATGCGTCTGTTTTCTTGAAACGCTCGCCAACTTGGATTTGTGGACGTTTTTGGGGTCTGCGAACAGCGCAGTGATTTTTTGTTTTAAAAAAAACAGAATTTTACTTTTCAAACTCAACAAACAATCTCTGGGGAGGTGGGGGGGATGAGGGTGGGATGGGATATGGCCATAAGAAGCCAAAAGACGGGTTGTTTCTCCCCCGAAAGTCCGCAAACACTCCAGATGTCCTGGAACAGTCATTTGGTGTTCGCAAACACTCCCGATGCCCTGGGACAGTCCTGTGGTGTTCGCGAACATCCCAGATGTCCTGGGGCAGTCCTGTGGTCTTTGCGGACACCCCAGATGTCCTAGGACATCTGTACCTATTTCTGCATTACAGGGTTGGGGAAAAACAGTTTTTTTATGGCTTATAAATTTTGCGCCACTCAGTGAAACTGCATGTAATTTTTTAATTTTATTCTAGGACTGATCCTGAATGGTTTTTGAAAGTTTTGTAGGATTCTGTCAAGAGGGGGCAAAATTAGAGGGGGGGTCCCAAATCATGTAAAGGCTTATACATGAGGTGCTATTTGACAAATCTACATTTCATTTGGCAAACTGATAATCGATGAAGATATACATGTTTTTTGCGAATTTTGGTGGGATTCTGTCAAGAGGGAGCAAAATTAGAGGGTGGGTCCCAAAATATTTTAAAGGCTTATAAAATGTGGTGCCATTGGACAAACCTACACAAAGGTTTGCAAAAAGATTATAGATCTAGATATAGATGTTTTCGTAAAGTCTGAATGGATTTTGTCAAGTGGGGGCTAGGTTATATGACGATTGTATGTGCATACATTTGGCACTTTTGAAAAAATAAAACATGGGTGGATTTCCAGCAAACTTGCGTAAGGAGCATTGGCAAGGACCTACTTGCATGGTTTTGCAAATGTGCCAGTGTTTTATTATTTACAAGTGTCATAATGTAGCTACAAAAAATAGCGGGATACCTTTAGTGACTGAGGGGTAGCCTGTGGCCATGGGCAGTGGCCAGATTGTGCGGGTCATGGAATAAGGTCATGATCCGGATGATCTGGCTATTGGCCATGACCACAAGGGACAAAACATAGGATTAAAGTGACCATGTCCACCTGGGAACTGGCTTTGTGGTAAAGTTATCCGAAATTAGGATAGATCTGAAAGGGAAGAAAAATGTGCTTGTGGTAATGTGGTCATAGGGTTCTCTTTTTGCCTTCTACAGGCTGCCATGGAAAGCGAAGAGGGCCCTGTATGGAACCCTCGCCTTCCCTTACCATGGTGGCCACAGGCGTCCCTGTGTAGGAAGAAAAATCCTCTTATTTAGCACCCCGGGTTCCCGCTTTGGAAACCTAAGTTGTTAATGGACTTCATCCCCCTTTCAGGGGCTGGAATGGGGGGGGGGGATAATGATCCAGAGACCTCGTTATCCACCCTTGCTTTGCTTGGGCTGATAACCTGGGCTGCTGGGCCAGTATCCACTGTTCCAGTCCCTGGAACGGAGGATGAAGGCCACAATATTCCCATTAGCATAACATAAAATGCAAATGGAAATGTTGGAAAATCTTATTGAGTCTATGTACTTTACTGAGAAATATAAAGTAGATGGAGTCTATACATGTTATTTTTAGTTCTATTTTTTAACTGTGAAAGGTGGTTCCTAAAGAAATATGTCTTTTGTTGTTTTTGGGTGTATTTATTTTGGCAGGAGATCTGAGAATGAAAGGTGGGGAGGGAAATGAGGGAAGAGGAACCAAACACTAATATAAAAGGGTAGGTGGACAAGGGAACATTTTGCACGCGTGTTATTTCTAGGGTAGGGGGCAGTGTTTCTCATGCTCCTTGATTACAGCAGTGGTGGTTGATTGTTAATGGATGAGTAGGAATAGGTGTTGGAGCTGTGCAAGGGAAATTGTGAAGTTGAAAGTTCCTAGATCAGTAGAAAATGCAGTTCTGAACTGTCCGTGAAGCAGAGATCTTAACATGAAGTGCAGACGGGTTCTCGGACACGTCAACATGCCGCGCGCCAGCGTATGGTCATGTGGCACTGTCCAGAAGGTCCGCTATGAAGTCAGATGTTCGTAGATGGCTACGGATGCAAAACTAGTGGAATTAGTTGCCAAAAGTGTATAGAAGTGATAAAAATGATTCCAGAAGGTGGGAAATGGCCGAGTTTTAAGGTGACACTTTGTAAATGGGGCACAAATATTGCACTATTGGGTAAGTATGATATTAGTAAGTTGTAGGAAAATAGCATGCACTGGTAAAAAAAACTATGAAATTCACTGGAAAAACTTTTTTAAAGGGACATCACGGTTCAGTTGGACTAATAAAAACCTTTGAAATTCAATGAAAAAACTTTGTTAAAGGGACGTTATGTTTAAGTTACGCTACTGAAAACCTATCAAATTCAGTGAAAAAAACTTTGTTAAGGGGACGTTATGGTTACAAGTAATACCGAAAACCCCCTGAAATTTGCCAGTTATGGTAAACTAAGCAACCATAACTCGCGCCACCGCCGTGCACTGCTAAAAATAACACCCATGACATCAAAGATGACATCAAAAATATGATTGATGACATCACTGATGACATTACATGTCTAGCCCCTTCTTTTTTGTTCATTGACACATCTAGGCCAGGTGAGTTTATTCACTGACAGTCAAAAACTTTAAATTCAAAAGTTATTACATTTGTAGACGTTGCTATTCTCACATGTTCTTACAATACTTTCCTTAGAATTCAATCACATCTTATGATGCACATACATAGGGGAAGAAGCAGGCCTGAAACACAGCAATCATTTCTATGCGTAAAGATAATCATGTTGGTTATACACAGTGGCTCATGATACTACCTCTTGTTTACTTACTTTACTCTCCCTGTATAAGCCCCATATTTGTATACATTGTGGTCTCTTAGGGGCCGATTCATGGAATAAATGTGCGCCAAAAATCTTTGCACAAGCTGGCGCAAGTGTGAAAAAGCAAGCGCACGTGTGAAATTCAAGGAAGGGCCTGCGCGTGTTTTGCCCTGGATTTGCCCCAAATCTGTGCGTGGCGCATATGGGCGCAAACGTCATTGCAACATCCCGAACACCGTGCGCGACGCCCACAGGGAAAGCGCAGAACATCGGCGCACACATCCAAAAGGGGGCAGGACACGGGGCGTAACACGCGGAATGGGGAACAACAAGTGAAGAAGAAGGCGTAACTGGGGAAGTACTGCAGGGAAATACATGGAATGCCCACATGCACACAAACAACACATTTTCATGGAATCGAATACGGGAAACCCGCGCATGATAAAACACACGCACATGCGTCAACACATCCGCCACAAGAAGGCAGGCGGAAGCGTCTCCGGCACAGTATAAAAACAACAAACACGTATAAACAGCTACGATGAATGCCCCATTTGTCGCAGCACTGATCGTGGGAAACCACAGGAGGAGGAGAATAGCCAGGGCCTGCATTTTTTTCCTCCCGACTAGCCTTTTTGGGATGCCTGACGACCAGGTCTATGGCAGGTATAGGTTTCCAACTTGAATCATCCTAGACCTGGGCAGGGAGTGGGAAGATGACCTTACATCCCCAACCATGTGCTCCCAATCATTGAGCCCCCTGGAGAAGGTGCTCAATGTCCTGCATTTTTTGGCCACTGGGTCATTTCAGCGGACAACTTCCATAGTGGGTGGGTCTCACAGGCCACGCAGTCACGCTGCCTACACCAGGTGTTGGCAATCATGACTGCGTGCCCCTCAGTCCGCAGGCACATATACATGCCCAGAACACCTGCAGAAAGGCAGGCCGTGGTCCAGGCCTTTTATAGGGTGGCACACTTCCCCAAAGTGCTTGGTGCCATAGATTGCACTCATGTGGCCCTACGTCCACCTAGGGCCACTGAGCACATCTAGCGAAACCGCAAGCACTGGCATTCCATCAATATGCAGGTCGTATGTGATGCCAAGGGAATCATCACCTCTGTCTATGCAAACTACCCTGGCTCCACCCCTGACAGTTTCATATACCGAATGTCTGTCCTGAGGCGAGCCCTGGAAGCTGGGCAGCATGGTGACATATGGCTCCAAGGTGAGTACAAATGCCTGTGCACATGCATGCATGTCACACATAGACAAATACACAAACCCTAATAATCACAACCATTATCACCTCCCCAGGGGACAGTGCCTACCCTCTGAGCAACCACATGATGACGCCAATCCAGAACCCCACCACACCACCCTAGGTAAGATACAACAGTGCCCATATTGCAATCAGGGGCATAGTGGAGCGCACATTTGGAGTGCTCAAGTCACGCTTCCGCTCCCTTGACCGCTCTGGCAGGCAGTTACTATATGCACCCCCAGTAGTGTGCAGGATCATTGTGGCAGCATGTGTCCTGCACAATGTTGCAACACGGCAGGGTGTACCAGTGGACATAGTGGTGCCCCCACATCCCCAACCACAGGCACAGGCGCTGCCCATGGGGGGTGATAGGGCACATGGCGAGGCAGCCCGGACCGAGGTTGTGGCCACATTTGTCACCTAAACTACCTCCCCTACAGAGTGCACACAGGCCTGGCACATACCAGGTGACAATCGATGATGATGAAGAGGCAGTTAACTGTCACAACCTTACCACCCTGATAATGTTGCTATGGAAGTGCTACATTGTGTGCATCCCTAGCTACTTAAACCTAACCAATCCCGTGTGACCAAAAGAAACACATGCAAGGTGTGTATCATCCCCCTCCCCCCGCAAAACAGGCCATGACAATCCCTGGTATGTCACCCAAACCCTCCCAACCCACATCAGCCTTGTCTGCCACACAATGACATGGCAAGCAATAGCAAAAGCCCAACACATGACCAAAAAGATACAAAGTGACATGTGATAAATGGAAAGTGGCTCGAGACAATGACGCCTGACATGGAATCAGATGAATTGACTGACCAACAACCACCCACACATACCAAGTCATACACAAATGCTTTCCACCAGTTGTAGCATGAACATAACACTGAATGCCTGTTCACATGCACTTTGGGCAAAGCAAAATCCATACTCCCGAACCCGTGTGCTGTGTGTGTCTCCTGCAACAAACTGCTCAGCACACAGCACAGTGAGCAGCCATTGTGTTGCATATACACCTTGAGCATCACATGAAAATGACAAATTAAATAAATAACCAATTGACGCATGTACAGGATCCCCAAATGGTCATAGATCATGCGCTGCAGGGACCCAGCAGGCCCCAGAAGGCAATCTGTGTGCACCTCTGGCCATGGAAGAGTGGTTGTACATGTGGTGGATCATCATGCAACTGTGTGTGTCAGTAGGGACATGCACTCAATACATGCATGTGAAATCAAGTGACCCTCAGTGTCCTGTACATATCACATGTGAACATTGCTCATGTGTACACCCCAGCATGTCAAACCACACCAATCCCCTGACACCTGAAAGGTAAAGACAACACAGGAACAGGCATTGACCAGCAGAACACATCATGTACATGGTACCCCACAATTTCAATGTCAGAGTGCCCAAGACACTGTAGCCCAAGCCAACTGTCCAACAACAAAAGGCCCTCCCTCATTTACACATCACCATGACCTTCAGAACAACAGTGTCTGGGGTATGTAGCCTTCTTACTTCAAGTCTACCTGGCTACAGGATCACCCTACCCCTTGGTCTCCATGTTCCACCTTGCGTGTAAATAGGGTCCAGCCCCCTCAGAGGCCACCTTGACTGGTAAAAATACCAAATTTCAGAGAACTCCAAGGAGCCAAACCCACAGACAGGGAAATAGCCTATAGGCACCGGAAAATCCTGGAAGAGTCTCCAGTAGATGACTTGAAGTAGCAGAAAATGTCCAAGCACACGTCCAAGCACAATGATAGAACAACCAAGGTAGCACAGTTCAACAATGCTCCAACAGGATGGTTGCCATGTTCGGAACATAATAAACAATGATGATGCAACAACTGATGCGTAGTGTCACAGCTCTGGTGTCCAGGTGCAGGAGTGGCACGAACCAACAAACCCCTCCGTGGTCTGGGCACCTGCAAGGTCAAACTTACACAGGCCTCTGAGACCCCGGTAGGAAAGGAGGGACAGGGATATGTTGTGCGGACAGGCATTGGTTTTCAGGATAACCAGAAAGAAGGGCAGCAGAGGGGAGTAGGATTGTCATGTGAAAGTAGGCAAAATACAAAAAACAACAATTGACAATAACACATACTCAATCAGACAAAACATGTTCATCATGCACATTGTACCAAATGAGTCAAATGCAAGCCAAAGAGAGACTTATCTCTGGGGTGAGTGCTGGCCTCCTGCCCTGTGCACTCTCAGGTCCGGTAACAGGAGCAGTTCAATGCTGCAAAGAGAGTGTGAGTTACTAATCTGTGTGTGTTTACAACACACACACACAAAACCATTCATTCCCCAAAGTAAGTGACTCCTCCACAAACAAACACTCCTGTCTGCTGCTTTGTACCCATACATTAGCTTGGCCCCGTGATGGTTCATACACTGTCAATGCAGTAAGGCAGGTGCACGTGGGGGCACGGGAAATGGAAGACCAATACGTCAAGAATCAGACATCATGCAATGGTCCCTGGGTGAGCAGCTAGATGTGTATAGCGAGGTGCGACTTCAGTACAAGTTGTGTTCTTGCATCCGCAGATTTCTATAGGTAGTGCACGTGTCAATTTGCACATGCTAATGATATGCACTGCACACACGTCTGTGCCTTGCTTGGTGTCCCTGTGCGCTGCATCAGTTTCTGGCTAGGAACACTACTGCGCTAATAACTCTGCTTCTATGGAGCAGGGGGGACCGGAGGATATGTGTGACAGCCCCTGTGTGTACACCTGACAACTTGGAAAGCAACTTGCCATGTGTCCACCAACGCATTTTAGCTGGACTGTGTGCTTCCACAACAATATCTGTCCAAGCTCCCCATCATTGGCGCTACTTAGCATGCATGTGCAAGTGGCCTGGTGGAGGTTGGCTGCGGTGTGGCCCCCTTGTGCTGCTCACCTTGCTTGGAGCTCCTGGAAACACGCCTGCATCTGTTGGACGTCTGATCACAAGCCCTGTGCCACTGCTTGCGCACACATGTGCATGTGTGCCCCACCGAATGTGGCCAGCTGTCTGTAGAACTATTCCCCATGTCTGCTGGCAAAGGTGGTCTGGAGGCTCATTCGCATGCAGAAAGGGCACACAACATATAATGAATGCTGGAAAGTTCCCTGTGTGTGTCTCTTCATGCTGGTTGTGACTGGGCCATGTCAGAGACCTACATCAGAATTCCTCCCACCATCAGTGTGACTTTGACAGGCAAAGGGTGCCGGCCAAAGTTTACATCATGAAGGGCATCAAGCACATGTACAGCAAAGAAAAGAAACATACATCACAATGTATCTCAATTAATGGACACATCAATCATGAACCCACCCAAATATAATACAGACATGCCGTGGATAAAAAAAACACAATCCCCACTAGGGGTGTTAACACAAGTAGTACAGCAGCAGACAGGCCATGGATATGACAGTCCAAAGCCCTTGTGTAAATGACTGTAACACCAAACCATCCTTGCGAGCCCATGGATAAGGGAAGCAGGAGTGGCTTATGTGAGTCAGGACACCAAGCTGCAAACACATACACGAGACAAGCTTGAAGGGCCCAGCTGGAACAGACAGTGGATGCTTTCAAAAGCCACGAAGCACCACACTGTCACATGAATGCACAATAGACAAGCAATTGTAAACTATATTAACTAATTAAACTAACTATGAAAAACCTATATTACCTAATTAAATAAACTATCAAACACAATATTAACTAACTAAACTAAAAAGAAAAATCAAAAATGGCCACATACGACCCGGGTGGGGGGAGGCAGCCAGGAGGGGGGAGGTAGAGGGTGCACCTCAACACCCACATGCGATGATGTTGAGACTAAAAAAAAAAACCTCCATGGGCTCAACGCTTGCACAGCCCGACCTGTGTGGGAGATATCTTGTCGTCCGAGTCAGCCCCTTCCTGAAAAGTTTGACATGGCACCGGTGCCCGGCCACGCCTAGGCGGAGCTTGCCCCTCATCGGCAGCAAGTCTGCCGGATGGGGGAGCCTGGTTCTGTGCGGCGATTACACATAGGTCAGCATGCAGAACCTCCCGTGAAACACGTGCTTTCTCTTGCAAGGTAACACGTGTAGCACGGAGTTCTTCCTGCGTGGCCTAGCTGGACAACTGATGCACCTCCCGGCAAGCACGTAGCTCAGCTGAGATGGTACGCTCAAGCTGCGCAAACCTCTCCTCTGACCGCTTCCTCAGGGACATCAAGAGGACACCCAGAGTGGATCTGAGTGAATCATACTCATCCCTCAGGGCCTCCATGTGTGCCTCTGCGTGAGCAGCAATCGCTTGACCCAAAGACAACATTTCAGCCTGGCATGCCCTGTCTGAGGCTACCATGCCCAGCCTGTGCAAGCGGACCTTGGACTGTGCAGCCCGCTGCTGGAGAAGCACCTGCTTAGCAGGGGGGAGCATGGATTGGGCCACACGCTCCATGCTCACAGCAATGTTTTCAATTGCTGCCCCCTGGTGTTCTGAATTGGCAGTCATGTCTTGCTCCCACTCAATATACCTTGGTGGCGCGTGGCCACCGCGTTGCTGGGCTTGACACCTGCGGGGCCCAAGGACCGACCGTCCTTGTCGGGTTGGCACTGCCCGCGGCTGCAGGACTACATTTCTCCGTCGACGTGATGTGCCAGGCACATCAGCGACTGGTGTGGAGGGTGACCCTGCGTCCCGATCCACCACAGGCAGAGGTCCCACCACCGTCTGGCCCCTTAGTGCAGGTGTCGTGGACAGAGGAAAGTCCACATCAGAATCACTCACCACTGGACCTGATGCACATCCAACTCGACATGGACATCAAAGTGGTCATCTGGGCTGGACTCATTGCCAGCCATAGACAAGATGGTCTGTAACACTTGTGGTCTACCACTCCACAATCTCCACGTGTACCAGGTTGCTGTTGTGATAACAACCCTGTGCCTGGCATGAAAACCCCTTTCTCTGGCTCCATTGCATCATCATCTGAAAAGTGGAGAAAACATAACATTAGTACACATGTCAGAAGCACATAACACACACACACATAGACATCACACAGACAGCCAAAACATGAAGAAGACATGTCACACACAAACGAGAACCTGCCATGCAGGCAAGGTCACTTTGATATTGCATCATTGAGTAGGCATGTAGAATGGTGTAACACAGCTCAGAAGTGGGTTGATGCAGTGCAGTACATGTGTACGTTACCCACTATCTACATGAACAAGTACATCATGATGTGTATCAATGAACGTGAAGGCAGTGCAAGGGCAAGTTCAGGCACACATGCAATATGCATGCAATGGGTTCCATGGCTACAAGCAAACTCCACTCCCCCTAAGTGAAAATGCATGGATGCCTTGCATGGTAGCAAAAGGGTGACCTGTGTATTGGCAGACAGTGTTGACAAGCATCAATTGCATCATCTGAGTCAACTGACAACACAGCAGATGATGATGGGACAGTAAGCGGGACACATGATGAACCCTCAGTAGTACACCCATGTGTGCAGAAGCCACTGCAACAGTTGGACAGAGTCAGTGGGCCTGAAACAGGGTGAGGCCTGTGCCTCACACAGACTGTGACACTCTAAACATGTGTGTGATGCAGGACTGAGCCAGAGTAAGCATGGGATGGCTGATGAAATGCCATGAAATGTAGGTCACCCTGGACACGTACTACGATGATCATCCATTCAAGGACACATAGGGGCATGCATGGATTGCACATGGAGCATGAATGGGCACTTATTTCCCTGTGGAGCATCTGCCATATGCACAGTCCAAGGGAGACACCCTGCATGAAGGACAGACAATGTACCCCACTGCATTTGTCTGGCAGGTTGGCTGGTGGAAGTTTGCATGTACACAGGAGGCTTGAACAGGCCATTGCAGTACGGCAAAATGATGCACACCAGTGCAATGGTGAAATTGGGGTGCAGGGGGGGTGGAGGGGCAAGGGAGCATGCCTACGTGGAATACCCACATGCAGGCAGAGGACACATGCACGTCTTTCATGCAATGACATAGTCCCAGTGCTGAGAGGAAACACACACCAGGCTACATGCAGAAGGGCCAGTGAGCTGGAACATGGACCGGAGTGGCATCCGGGTGACTAGCATTTCAGTAGGGTGCAAGTGTGGTGATGAGGACAGTCCCCGTTTGATCTACATGTCCACCATCCTGCAGAGCAGGCACGCATCAGTGAAGCATTGCATGATTTGCACATAAGAGCCATGTACACATGACATGCGGTGGCAGTCAAGCACAACACATCACGCAATCAAAACACTCACACCTCCCTGAATCACTGGAGGAATACTGGTGAGCACCCTGCCCCTTGCGAGCATTTCAGCCTCATATGCTGATCTCCGCGCTCAGCGACCTGCACACCCTGCAAGTGCTTAGCCTTCCGCTAACTCGATCAGCCATGCCGATCCAAGCCTAAAAAGAACTTTCGGCACCTATCCCCTTCACGACACACGAGGCCGGGGAAACTTAAAGATGTCCACCCTTTGCCTGGCCTGATCCCTCTTTGTCGATCCAGCCGTCCCGACTGCACCGGATTGGCCCAACAACCTACTACAAGGCCATTGGCTGCCAGCAGAAAGAGCCGTCCCACCTCCAGCAAGGCCCATAACGAACAAGGCTGTTGCCTGTTCATGCCGTTCGTGCCGCTTCTGCCGTCTGCCCGCCCCCCTGGTCCACACGACTGCCTGCAATGTAACCTCCACCCTCCCTCGTTATTTGTACTGCTGACCTTTCGGTAACTGCCAGCATTTCTAGAACCATTGTTGCCATTGCCCACAGCACCTCTGTACCTCATCTAACGGCGTAACATGAACTCAGGCGCTGGGTTACTACCTTATACCTAAACGGTGTTGAACACTGGCCTCACTTTGCACTAGCATAACCAGCGATGCCTCACTACTGTTACCGCGTTTAAACCCCACTTTAACATTGTATCCAGATACTTCACCAATGTATTTGCCCACCTGTGTCTCCCAAACTCAGGCGCTTCCCACTGCTCATGACTTAACTGTGCTACTTCAGCATTTACCTGCCATACTGCGCGAATATTGTGTTGCTGTCTGCCTCTATTTGTGACTTAGAATCTATGCGACTCCAACTGCATTCCATTCTATTGTGCTACGTCAGTTGATTTTTGCCTTAGTGTGTACTTTTGAATTTAGGTGCTTCTATAGTACTCTATTTAAATGTGCTACCTCAGTTGATTTCTGCCTTAGCGTGTGATTTCGAATTTAGGTGCTCCTATAGTACTCTATTTAAATGTGGTACCTCAGTTGATTTCTGCCTTAGCGTGTGATTTCGAATTTAGGTGTTCCTATAGTACTCTATTTAAAAGTGCTACCTCAGTTGATTTCTTCCTTAGCGTGCGATTTCGAATTTAGGTGCTCCTATAGTAGTGGACTTCTGCCACACTGTGTGATCTTGAATCTAAGTGCCTCCCAGTGCACCCGTTCTAATTGTGGCACCCCAGCGCACTTTGTCATATGGTGTGATTTCGAACCCTGAAGTTCTATTGCACCCCACCCATTGTAAAATCTCTATGCATATTAGCCAATTTGTATCTTAGCTTTTACCTGCTATTCTCTGCATAAAGAGTGCCTAACCATACAATAGCCCTACAGCACCTTCCCAAGCACCAGGCTTACCCCCATTTTATAACACACTAGCTAATATTACCCAGTATGTGCCTCCTAATCCCTAGTCTGTTCGCCTGTGTCCTGCTCCTCACGATCACCGCAACACGGCCCTCATTGGTTCCGTATCCAACTATCATGATGTATTCAACTATCCCTAACACCATGACCGCCAGTAATTCACTCCTAGACACAAATGACCTTCAGCCACCTCCACCTACTAGCCTCCCTCGCTCCACCACAGATAGGAATTCACAATTTAGAGCCAGATTAGCTAAAATCTACGAACCCCTTGCCTGTTCATTGCCCACCAGACAGAAACCTAAGCCGCTGCAGGCCCGACCCAGCCTATTCACAAGAAAAACAAGCTCACCGCAGAACGCTAACTCTTTACCCCCATTCAATCCCAATCAGAGCACGCCTGCAGTCACACAGAACTATTGCCATACCACCATCATTAAAACTACAGTTAGCCCCCAGATTAAGGGAGCCTTAATTAACGCCAGATCGCTAGTAGCCCATGCTACAGAAATTGCCGAATTGATCCTAAAAGAAGACCTTGACTTCTTAGCCATTACTGAGACCTGGCTTCATCTGGCAGCAGGCCCTATGCTCATGCTTGCAGTTCCAGACAACTACACTATCATAAGACAAGATTGGTCTAATTTCAGAGGAGGAGGTGTCGCCATCATCCACAAATGCAGCCTCCGCATGAGACCAGTAACAACTCTCAACGTCCCTTCCTGTGAATAACTCACAGTCAAAGTCCCTCTTACCAATGCCCAAACGATCAACATCCACCTGATCTATCGCCCACCAGGCCCAATAGGTACCTTTGATGAGGATGCGAACACTATTTTAGCCAGTAACCTTAAAAATACCACCCAAGTACTTACCTTGGGAGACTTTAACATGGGCTACAATGACCCGGAAGACCAAACCGCTAGCACCATAGTAAATATGCTTACCGAACTAGGCTTTGTACAAAGAAGCATGGCACCAACTCATGCCAAAGGCAGAATTCTTGACTGGGTGGCCGATTATAATTGCTCAGCTGACATCACCAATATCGCTCCCCTAACTTGGACCGACCATTACCTGATATCGTTTATGCTCTCCACCATTCGACCCCCACTGATCATTAGGGCTCCCCCCATACTTACAAGAAACAAGAAGAGTATCACGGTCGAGAGACTCATCCCTAACCTACTCCCAACACTTAACTCACTCCCTGATAACTTGGACCCAGAGACCTTGGTCAAAGAATATAACAAAACTATGACTACCGCGCTGGACCAAATTGGCCCCCTTAAACTGAGACCAAGTAAACCTAAACTGCATCCAAACAAATGGTACACACTGTGATGCTGGAAATGCATCGGAGGGACATGGCCTCCGTATCCTTGTCCTTTACTGCGTTTTATCGTGTGTTCTGTCATTTTTTCCACACAGGAGTTCATGTGGGACTCCTGGCGGTGCAGCTCTCTTTCTTTTGGTTTGGTGAACGGACCCGTGGGATACCCTTATGGCACCCATGGGTGGGGGTACAACCCTGTGCCCCTAGTGTGTGTTTTTGGGCACCTGTGGGTGGCCCGCAGAGCAGGGTATGCGCTGGTGGCAGCTCCATGCTGAATGTGACAGGTGCGCGGTGTATCCTCCATTTTGGGATACCCCGGCCCTGCCATTGGGATCCGTTGATTCCTGAGTGAAAACAAGATGGCCCCTGTGGCCTCTTGCTTTCTATTCTCCAATATCTTGTTTTCCCAAAGTCCTGGGAAGCCCTGACTCTGTCCCTTCCCCCTGACTGGCTGTTGGGTGGAAATGCCGTATATGGTGTTGTTGTGAAGGACCGGCCAGACCAGCTGGAGCCTTCCCGGTGATGTATGTTGTGGATACCTCCTGTGGGTGGGACCTGGGTGAATAGAGTGTGTGACGAATATGCATTCTGTATTGTGGTTGTCTAGTATCTGGTGGTTGACGCAATGACTGAGACAACCCAGCCGAAACCGGTATGAATGCAGCTTGGAGTGTTGAATGGCTCGGTACTTGTCCCAATACACATAACTTGTTGTGAGTGTCTGGAGAGAAGTGAATGGCCTGAATACCTTGTGTGCCTGATTGGCTGCCTGCCTGCATGAATGCCCGTAGTCGTGATTGGATGCTTGAGTGTGACCCAGCGGAATGAATGGGAGATCAACAGTATATCTGGGGACCTCTCACTGCTAGGAATTGTGTTCAGAAGCTGAAGTCCACTACGACGAGTAACTGGAGTAACTGACGCTTGACCTTGAAACCCCCGCTGGATGAGAAGAAGTGCTGTGGCTCTCCCTCTCAATCTGAAGGCTGCAGTGTTTCCAAGGACTGACCCAGAGAGGACCTGGTAAGGCGCCCTCTTCCCGAGCTACGAGGGACCATCGTGCACAGCTGATCTTTGCCAACGCTCCCTTGTAGACAGACCTTCGACAGGCTGCCGACCAGACACAGGGTCTGCTGCGGAACTCCAAGGAGAAGCACCCGGACTGTTGTCCGCCATTGTCGACGACCGCCGTCACCGACCGGAGCCGCCGTGCTCCCGTTTGACTTAGAACTTCAATTGATCATCGGACGCTCTCGTCTGCATCGTCACCCGCTTGTCTCCCGCTCGAGAAGGCCCTACCGTGGACGCACCGAGGAGCATCCGCCACCTAAAGACCGCAAAGACCCCGACGACCCCGACGACTCGACGCCCTTGCTGGGCCACAGTTCTTCATCAATCTCTTTGCGGTCCAGAACTATTGTCACCGAGGTGCCCTGCACGCCTCTTCCTTGCAGGACGCCAACGCTCTGTCATCGACGAGCACCGCTAGGAACGAAGCTGCCACTTCCCTGCCGTAGTTCAACCTGGTCACCGTCGGACCTTCGACGACCCGTGACTCCCGCCTTAAAGGGAGGGCACTCAAGAAGGGCCGTCGATTCCCCGACACCGAACGCCAAGTTCCCCGACACCTCTCGACGATCCGTGGCTCCCGCCTGAAAGGGAGGCACTCAAGAAGGATTGGTCGGCGCATCGTCGGAGAACTCTATTCCACCAGGTACATTGGGGGGGTAAAACCTTAATAGGAAGAAGTAAGACTATTGAACATTATATGGACTGGGCTTGTGCTATATATCTTTATTTACAGGTTGCCCAGGTGGGAGGATCTCCACACAGAACTGTGCCTAGTGGTAGGGGTCAGTATTCTGCCTATTGTTACAATCATCTTACGTTCCTGCCTATCTCTATTGCTGGTTTCCTCGTTATTAATCTGTGTGACATTTTAACCGTACAGTTGATGCACTTTAATGTGATTTGATAACATTAGTGGTACCACTTTAGAATTGTAGATATTTATCATTATTGACTTCCGAGTACAAAGTGCGTTATTGTGATCGTGTACATACCTTTGAATATTAATTATATAAAGACTGTGTTTTCAGTAATACAGTGTGTGGACATTCCTTTGTGGGGGTTCGGTGACTACACTGTACTTAAGAACCAGCCCGCATCACCTCCTGAGAAGCTAGGCCTTGATTACTCGTCCATTGCTACCGTAATAGAGAATCATGGCTGGGGTCTTCTGTGCCTCTCCTCTACCATATAGAGAGCGGAAGTTCAGACACCCCCTACCAGTCTTTACACACACCATTCCTCAAAAACTTAAGACAGCAAAAAAGAAATTGTGAGGCCACCTGGAAAAAATTCCCTTCAGTATCAAACAAACTCAAACTCTCCAAACTTTCCACCCTCTACAAAAAAGAAATCTACTTGGCTAAACGGACCTCCTTTGACGCGTGCATTTCCCAAGCAAAATCAAACATGAAAGAACTATTCTCTATCCTTAAAGAAGTTGAAAATCCCATAGTACCACTAATAACTTGTACTAAGGATAAAACCTGGTGCGCAGTAATTCAAAATGCCCTAGCGAATAAGATTGATACCTTACAAAACAAAATCTCTCGCAAAAAAGCCTCCATAAGCGATCCCCCACCATCTAATCTACCAGAGAAACCTACTTTTAGAAAATTGGCCCACTTCTATTTCTCTGAAGTAACCACACTTGAAGTAGAAAAAATGATCCTGTCATTGAAACTTTCTAACTGTCAGGGCGATCTATGCCCAGCTCAGATCATCAAAGATGCCGCACGCAACCTCTCCCCATTCATCACAAAGGTAATTAATCCCACCTTCACTACTGGTTCTATCCCTATTAATTTAAAACAATCCTGGGTACTCCCATTACTAAAAAACCCCACACTCGACCCAAACACACCTACAAACTATAGACCTATAACGACTGTACCTTTCCTGCTCAAAATCCTGGACAAGTTTGCCTACGTCCAAATACAGAAATACCTGGAAGAACACCACCTTCTAGGTTCCAGACAATCAGGCTTTCGTCCCCAACATGGAACCGAAACTGCTCTTATTGACTTAAAAGCACAGATCGATATGCTCAGAGACAATGGCCAAGCTGCCCTACTTCTCCTCCTCGACCTCTCTGCAGCATTCGACATGGTTGATCAATCTGTCCTAAGCACACACCTCCACTGTCATGCCCGCGCCGCTGGCGCATGCATTGGCAACCATCATGGACCACTTGGTACTCATTTATCCTCCTAATCCTCTTTGAACAACTCCTATTCACGCCTTGGTCTTTTATTTCCATTTGCTCAACTTTGGTTCTTTCTTGTTTTATTCAATTAACTACATTTCCCATAATGCATCTGGCTACAGTCCTCAATTCCTGGCTATTCTCATTCCTCGTTATTGGGACCACAATCCTCAGAAGCCCTAGCAGCCAGTGCTGCTTCCACCTGCTCAGGTCCAGAGAGGGAGGAGGCAGATTGTCTTCAGGTGTGCTGCTCCAGGTGCTGTCAATTAGCCTGCCTCAGAATAGGGCAGGGCTGTATATAATCAGCTGCCTGCAGGAGCACAGTGTCTTGCATCTTGAGATCTCCCCGCTCCTGTTTGCCTTGACCCTCTACTTTGTTTGCTGTTCCTGTTGCTGCATTTCCCTGTTTTGGATCCAATGCCTTGCCGGGCTCTCTACTTTGCAGCTGATCACGCTCTGCTGCCTTCCAGCCTCCGCCCTTGCCCTGCTGGGCTCTCTACATTGCAGCTGATCACGCTCTGCTGTTTTCCAGCCCCTGCCTGCCCTTTGGGGTTTCCTACCTTGCAGCCGATCACGCTCCGCTGCTTGCTACCTACCTTTTTCCGCTGGGTTCTCAGCCTGGCAGCCTACTACAGTCCTCTGCAGCCCTCTACAGTCAGTGACCCTGCTCCTCTGGGCTCACTCCCTGCAGCCCTGCTCTTCAGGGCTCCCTGCCTTGCAGCCGATAACGCTCCGCTGCCTTCTATTTACAGCCCTTGTCCTGTGGGCTTCCTGCCTTGCAGCCGATCACGCTCCGCTGCCTTCTACCTACAGCCCTTGTCCTCTGGGCTTCCTGCCTTGCAGCCTACTACAGTCCCCTGCAGCCCTCTACAGTCTGTGGCCCTGCTCCTCTGGGCTCACTCCCTGCTGCCCTGCTCTCCGGGGCTCCCTGCCTTACAGAAGATCACGCTCCGCTGTCTTCTACCTACAGCCCTTGTCCTCTGGGCTTCCTGCCTTGCAGCCTACTACAGTCCTCTGTAGCCCTCTACAGTCAGCGGCCCTGCTCCTCTGGGCTCACTCCCTGCTGCCCTGCTCTTCCGGGCTCCTTTCCTTGCAGCCTGCTCCCTCCGCTGCCTACAGCCCTTGTCCTCTGGGCTCCCTGCTTTGAGGCTTGCTACACTCCTCTGCCTTACAGCCTGTTTTACACTTAGCTGCCTACAGCCCTGCTCCTCTGGGCTCCCTACCTCACGGCCCTATTCTTTTGGGCTCTCTGTCTGTCGCCTACTACTAATCTCTCTCTGTCCTGTTCTTCTGGAGTCCCTGCCTTGCAACCTACTACAGTCCTCCGCAGTCCACTACAGTTTGCCTGCACCTAGTGCCACTCTTGACTGCAGACCTGCTTCCTACTTTGCAGCCCTTCTGTTTTCCTGACTGCTGCTCCCTTGTTCTCTTCCTTGAGTCCTCTGTACGTACTCCACCTTAGGTTATCTATTTCTGTCTAACTGCCTTTCCTTCATTTCCTTCTGCTAGATTGCTCATTGACTTCCTTTTCACTGGATATTTCTGTTCTTGTCTTCTCATGTGTCTTGTGTAATCCCTTTTGTACAGAGCTTGCCTGTTGGTTTCCGGCAGGCAACCTCTGCCCCTTCCCTTGTCCCATTTTCAGTGTTACAGACACCCACTGCTGTTGTTCCCAGCCATGAGCATACAGCGTGGGCCTCTGTGATAGCAATCTTTGCAGAAGGCTGGAGTTTCCTAAGGTTCGTAGAACACTCTTTCCCATTTCAGCATACACCCCAAGAGGGAATCCAGTTTGTTTGTACCTTCGTATCATTTGCCCTTTTTGGCTCCCAGCTACAGTTTCCTACTCTTCTTTCTTGTTGAACTTCCTGCTGTGTGTGCTTATCTGCTACCTTACTGCAGCACAGCCACCCAAACCCTACCGGGGTGCCCTGTGCCACTCTTGACAGAGTGCCATTCCTGACAGAATGCAAGACCCAAAAGATTCCTGTTCCATAGGCAGGAAAAGCACACACAGACCAAAGATGCCTTCTTTAAGGTTCAAGAAACCTCTACAAAGATCTAAAGTTTTTCTAAGGACAGCAAACAAGAACCCTAGTTTAAAAGACAGACTCGTCCTAGTAAACAAAGATTTACAAGCACAGTACTACACTCACTGGCTCTCTGACGCTTCTATGCATAACTACTATGACATTTGCAACTATGATCCACAGTCTCTATCTATAGAAGAACTACAGCTAGATAACAAACTCTTGCAGATTTTGTTAGCCCAACCATTGGAAGACACTCATGCGCTTTCTGGCATTTCTTTTGACACTGCTTCAACCAAAGATGTTGCACTCATTGTGGCAAACTCTCAACCAGAGTACGTTATTGCCAATGTGACATCCTCAAGATCAGCTTGGCAAGCTACACAACCTCCCCAGACTACCGATACCACTCATTTAACAGGAGGAGACATTCAGTATCCTGAAGTTAGAGCTGCAAGTCCTGGGTACAAAAGACCAATACTGACCATCGGTTGTCCTAATGCTTCCCTTGTAACTACTAACCACGATAACTCTAAGGTCAGTCTTCAGATGGTAACACCTGGCTTTTCTGCCACACCAGATTCCGAAGTTGTACAACTGGCTAATGGAACATACCTGTTACAAGAACAACTCTTAAGCCTTAAAAGATAAACCGAAGACCTCTATGATGAATTTGTCTATCTGCATTATAAGAATCTAGCTAAGGGACACCATTTACCAGACCATCTGACACTATGTCCAACACCCGACATTCTGTCTTTAGAGTTTAACAGATTAAGGTCTTTACTGGTAACACAGAAGAGGATACAGACTTATACAGAGCAGTTGGAAGACCTGAACTTGGCATATACATACCAGTTAAAGCTTGACACCGCTCATTCACTTACTAGCCTCAGTAACACAGGCTGTCGTTCAGATAGTGAAGAATGGACTCCTCCAGTGGGCCAGATCGCTCACACGGCCATTACACCAAAGATCAAGTGTAATCATCTGACTGGACATTCCTCTGTGTCAAAGGATTGTTCCATTCTTGCCCTTGATGTCAGTCCTTTACTCCCACTTACAGCCTCTACTGAAGTGACCAGATCTGAAATGTACTCTGCTTCTATGAACATTGGCACTCCTGACCATGAGTCAGATCCTGAAACATACCCAGTACCTGTCTGGAATCCAACTTTGCCTACTGTCAATACCCCAGATCCATGTGTCAACTTGGGCACACAAGACTGTGCAGGCCAGCCTTCGGAAGGCTTACCCTTTCCTGGTCCTACATCCACCGGGCTACTTGTTACAAGATCTGCTAGCCCAATCTCTGCTGCTCCCCCTGCTAGTACTCCTGAATCTGCTACTGATGCATCATCTCAGATCACTCCTACTGCAGTCGAATCACCCTCTTCCTCTCTGCCTGCAAGGACAGTACCTGTTGCAAAGCCAGTTAAAAGTTCTCCTATTAAGGCTACAGCTCCAGTAGATCCTGTTGGTGCCTCTGCAGCACCTAAACTATCAGTCAGGACGCCATCAGTCTCAGTTGCATCCCTGTTGGCTGGTGATCCTGTGACACCTATACTTCCAGCTGTTACAGCATCTGAACTTCCTACTGCCATTCCTGATCTTCCTGCAACTCATGGTGTTCCTGCAACATTTGTTACTCCTGAAGTCTCTGTCGCAAATCTTCATGTTGCCATTGCTGCTTCTGACTATTTGGACGACCGTCCTAGAGCAAACAATTCAGCTGAATCTCTGGTTCCACCTTTCAGCACTGTACCATTGCCAGTCCTAAGGAAGACCACTTCTTTCAAAGCAATATATGCCATGGAGTCTGCAGCACATCTCCACAGTTCCTCTGTTCATGAACGCACTGTTGGGTTTTGGGTCCCTAAGAAGTTGTCTTTTCTGAATTCTACCTCAAAGGTTCGAAACATTGATAATGTCTCCTCCCTTCAAGACTCTCACCTTGCAGCATTAAACAGTTTTTGGTGCTTCATGATGTGCCTTTTTGGTATAAGACTCTCTCGCGGTGTGACAGTCCTTGGACATGCTCTTCTTGTTGGTCAGTCTTCAGGGGGCCTGGAGAGGGGCATGAGAGGGGCATACTGTCATGCCCGCGCCGCTGGCGCACGCATTGGCAACCATCATGGACCACTTGGTACTCATTTATCCTCCTAATCTTCTTTGAACAACTCCTATTCACGCCTTGGTCTTTTATTTCCATTTGCTCAACTTTGGTTCTTTCTTGTTTTATTCAATTAACTACATTTCCCATAATGCACCTGGCTACAGTCCTCAATTCCTGGCTATTCTCATTCCTTGTTATTGGGACCACAATCCCCAGAAGCCCTAGCAGCCAGTGCTGCTTCCACCTGCTCAGGACCAGAGAGGGAGCAAGCAGATTGTCTTCAGGTGTGCTGCTCCAGGTGCTGTCAATTAGCCTGCCTCAGAATAGGGCAGGGCTGTATATAAGCAGCTGCCTGCAGGAGCACAGTGCCTTGCATCTTGAGATCTCTCCGCTCCTGTTTGCCTTGACCCTCTACTTTGTTGGCTGTTCCTGTTGCTGCATTTCCCTGTTTTAGATCCAGTGCCCTGCTGGGCTCTCTACTTTGCAGCTGATCCCGCTCTGCTGCCTTCCAGCCTCCGCCCTTGCCCTGCCGGGCTCTCTACATTGCAGCTGATCACGCCCTGCTGTTTTCCAGCCCCTGCCTGCCCTTCGGGGTTTCCTACCTTGCAGCCGATCATGCTCCGCTGCTTGCTACCTACCTTTTTCCGCTGGGTTCTCAGCCTGGCAGCCTACTACAGTCCTCCGCAGCCCTCTACAGTCAGTGACCCTGCTCCTCTGGGCTCGCTCCCTGCTGCCCTGCTCTTCAGGGCTCCCTGCCTTGCAGCCGATCATGCTCTACTGCCTTCTATTTACAGCCCTTGTCCTCTGGGCTTCCTGCCTTGCAGCCTACTACAGTCCTCTGCAGCCCTCTACAGTCTGTGGCCCTGCTCCTCTGGGCTCACTCCCTGCTGCCCTGCTCTTCGGGGCTCTCTGCCTTGCAGCAGATCACGCTCCGCTGTCTTCTACCTACAGCCCTTGTCCTCTGGGCTTCCTGCCTTGCAGCCTACTACAGTCCTCTGCAGCCCTCTACAGCCAGCGGCCCTGCTCCTCTGGGCTCACTCCCTGCTGCCCTGCTCTTCTGGGCTCCTTTCCTTGCAGCCTGCTCCCTCTGCTGCCTACAGCCCTTGTCCTCTGGGCTCCCTGCTTTGAGGCTTGCTACACTCCTCTGCCTTACAGCCTGTTTTACACTTAGCTGCCTACAGCCCTGCTCCTCTGGGCTCCCTATCTCACGGCCCTATTCTTTTGGGCTCTCTGTCTGTCGCCTACTACTAATCTCTCTCTGTCCTGTTCTTCTGGAGTCCCTGCCTTGCAACCTACTACAGTCCTCCGCAGTCCACTAGAGTTTGCCTGCACCTAGTGCCACTCTTGACTGCAGACCTGCTTCCTACTTTGCAGCCCTTCTGTTTTCCTGACTGCTGCTCCCTTGTTCTCTTCCTTGAGTCCTCTGTACGTATTCCACCTTAGGTTATCTACTTCTGTCTAACTGCCTTTCCTTCATTTCCTTCTGCTAGATTGCTCATTGACTTCCTTTTCACTGGATATTTCTGTTCTTGTCTTCTCATGTGTCTTATGTAATCCCTTTTGTACAGAGCTTGCCCGTTAGTTTCCGGCAGGCAACCTCTGCCCCTTCCCTTGTCACGTTTTCAGTGTTACAGACACCCGCTGCTGTTGTTCCCAGCCATGAGCATACAGCGCGGGCCTCTGTTATAGCAATCTGTGCAGAAGGCTGGAGTTTCCTAAGGTTCGTAGAACACTCTTTCCCATTTCAGCATACACCCCAAGAGGGAATCCAGTTTGTTTGTACCTTTGTATCTTTTGCCCTTTTTGGCTCCCAGCTACAGTTTCCTACTCTTCTTTCTTGTTGAACTTCCTGCTGTGTGTGCTTATCTGCTACCTTACTGCAGCACAGCCACCCAAACCCTACTGGGGTGCCCTGTGCCACTCTTGACAGAGTGCCATTCCTGACATCCACACTGCGGCCCACTTCTCGGCTGAGGCCATCACTTGGATCAGATCGTTCCTTAACGACAGGACCATGAGGGTCTTCTCACCCTCAGCGGCAGCAGACCCCATACCCATCACTTGTGGCGTGCCTCAGGAATCCTGTGTTTCCCCTACACTGTACAAAATATTTACCAAGCCCCTTTTCGATGATTTGGATCATTTTCGGTATCACCTACACTAACTATGCAGATGATACCCAGATCCTCCTTCCGCTTTCTGGAGATTATGGAAAGGATTTGGCCTTGCTAAATAGAGTGTACATCATCATCCAGGCATGGATGGCCATACATGGACTATGCCTGAAAGATGAGAAAACTGAACTCATTACCCTGGGCACGACTACCAGCTTAAAGAAATTGGGCCCTGCCTACTGCTCATTCTCAATTGATGGTAACAACATCAAAGTGGCACAAGAGGTCAAAACGTTAGGCTTCTACTTGGATTCCAAATTCTCCTTCAACAGACAGGTGAGCTCCTTGGCATCTTCCACGGCATATACATGCAAATTGATCCGTGCAGCCAAACCATTCTTGTCCGATACTAGCTGCCTCACCCTCGATAGAGCCCTTCTACTATCCCGTCTGGACTACTGCAGCGCCCTCTACTCATATCTCCTAAAGCCACCATTAGTAAACTACAAACTCTTCAGAACAACGCTCTTAGAGTGGCGGTAGGCATATCCAGATGAGAGCATATCACAGGACACAGCCAACAGAACAACTGGCTCCCCATCAAAGATAAAATCACTCTAAAACGGTCTCACTCACTCATAAATCTCTTAACAACGCGGCCCCGATCTATCTGATAGACAGATTTCACAGACAGGCCCCCTGAGACCCACCAAAACAACTTATAAAGACTGCCCCTCTGTCCCGAAGTTCAAATGCTCCACAATAGGTGGCAACAGTTTCCCTGTGAAAGCTGGGAAATTTTGGAACTCCTTGCCGGCTACGACCAGAATGGACATGCCATACCATAACTTCCGTTCCAAGGTAGTTCAATGGCTGAATATGTAGGCCCATCATAATCAGATGCCAAGCATGTCCCACATGTGCCTCCTGCACACATTGTAACCACGTGTGCCACTTGTAGATATGTATTATTTTGTATACGTCATTGTGTTGTGTATATATTTTGATGTTGTAACTAAGTCTCGCAAATTCATGTAAAGGCTGTGCCCTGTTACCCTAGGGTATGATCGCACATTATAAATAATAAACAAACAAACAAACAAACAAACACATGTCCTCGACGAACAGGTGACAACACTCACTGGACGGGGCATCAAAGTCCTGCATCTCTCCCACTACTTCGACCATTCCTGTTGGTATGAATCTGCAACGATTGACTCGTGCAGAGTGAGGTCTTCCTCCTCAGGTGGTGGCCCACTGCCAGTCACCAGAGTCATGTTGTAATTAGAGGCACACTTTGCCTTAGTGCTGCATTTGTGGTCATTCCAATGCTTTTTGCACTCTTGCGCTGTGCGCACCTCATGGCCGAATGTATTCATATCATCCGCAACTTGCTTCCAGTGGGTATCACGATGGGCAGCTGTAGTTTGACAATTCGGCCCCACTAGCATGTCACGGTTGTGGACCCGCACGTAGTCCACGAGGAAGTCCAGTTCCTGCTTGCAGAAAGGCTTCTTCCTCGACGTGCCGTAGGCCAAAGCTGTGTCTGGGGTCTCGGCCTGTACTGCAGGTGCAACCTTCCTCCTCTTGGACGCTGGTCCAGACCCTGGTTGGCAAATGCCGCCCTGATCAGTATGGGCAGTGGCGCTGGTGGAATGAGCCAAGGGAGTGGCAGTTGGAACATGGAGTGAAGCCCTGACTTGCCCTGGAATGGACTCTGCGCAGCAACATCCGATGGATGAAACTACGGTGATAAGTGTGCATCTGATAGGCATGACCCATGATACATGTGAGTTTCAAACCACCATTGTATGTTTCAAGAGTTCCTTGGACATGTATGCAAATGTTCTTTGCATGCACCATGCCTGTTTCTGCATGTGTGTTGCCTGCACTGACCCATGTGTTGTGGAGGGACATGATGGAAGTAACGTTTGACAGTGCCAATCATCTGCTATTGCTTCCTGTCTAGGGGACTATTGTACAGTACCCTGATGCTTGTGTTCTATGTCTCCCTCTACACAGTGGCAAGTGAAGAAGAGGGTGGAGACGGCGCTGTGGGGAAAAGCAGCGGGGATGCCTCCACAGGCTGGCAACACAAGGCCCAGTCACCCTTCCAGGAATTACCATCATCCAGGAGCGAGGGGACTGGTGCTGCGTCTGCCACTACGGCTGCAGCGGAAGGGGTGGGTGAGCCCCCACAGGGGCTTGCGATGGTGGACGGTGGTGTGGAGCCATCCAGGTTGGTGGCTGGCACAGAGGAGGAGGAGGCCGCTACTGAGCCACACATGGGGCCTTGTGGGGGTGGTACCACTGGTGCAAGTAGTGCAGTCCAGGGGCAGGAGGCAGCACAGGTCGCCGTGGAGGGGCCTGTGCATGTCACTGTCCCTGACACTGTGACTGCACCACCATGCATCAGCAGGGATGCCCCATCCCAGGCCCGTCCACAGGTAGGGGGGAGGACCACGTCATCTGACCCTCCTCTACCTGCGGACGAGGGGACCCGTGACCGTATGTAGACTGTCCTGATTGGTGTCGCGTTGCACACGTGTGACATTTGTGATGATGTGCATGCTTCTTGGGGGGAGCAGGCATATCATCACGAAGAGCTGCGTGCCAACGTGGCCCAGTTGGGAGGGTCCATGGTCAGGGGTTTCGTACATGTGTCAGCCACTCTGGCGGCCCTCTCCTCCTCTGTGGAGACTATGCGCCAGTTGTTCTCCATGCCGTCTTCCGGCCCAGATGCCACCATAGCCCCTTGTGGACCTGCGCTGACTAACGCAGCCAGCTCGGTGGAGATTCCATCCCTGCCACAGTCGGTAGTCAGAGGTCCAACAGGGGTGGACACCCCAGAAACTGTACCCCAGCAGATGGAGGATGTGCCGGCATCATCGGGCAGGGCACATGCACGATGGCACCAGTGGATTCCATCAGCATGGATGCCGTCGTGCTAGCAGAGGCAGTTGCGTTGGAGGCAGCGGCAGGCTCAACGTGAGAGGCATCATGGCTCGGGGCCATCAACATCAGAGGGGCAGGCATCGGCCGGAAGGCAGGAAGACCCTGGAATGGGAGTGTCTTCCGTGTGGCAGCGGTTGGGCCAGCGGATAGAGGCGGAGCGACGGTGGGCGGAGGAGGCATGACTCACTATGGTCAGGGCAGAGAACTCCATGTGCAGGGCGCTGAGGCGGGCTGTGTGCCTCGAGGGAATTTGCAGGGAACTGGAGGTGGACATGGCATTATCCCTGCAAGACCTCGGGACCAGTGAACAGGCCCGCCTCCAGGACGTTCAAAAGGAGTTCGATGATGCCCTGGGCCAGGAAATCAACTAGTGAGCCGTAGGACTTGCCCGCCACCCTTGTATATAGTTCATTAGTGTTAGGTTTCCTTTTTTATTTTTTTATTTTGGCGTTCATGGACTTTGCTCCACTTTATGTACATAGTTATTTTTATAGGGCTTTCTGGTAGGTTTCCTTTTGTTTCGACATCATGGACCCTTCAAACTTTCAGTGTTTATAATTAAAGACTTGTACATTGGTTATTCTGTCATCACCATGGATCAATGTTTTTTTTTTTTTTCAGGTACTTGATTTGGACTTTTAAAATGGACTACTTCCCTTTTTTCCTCTTGTGTTTTTTTGGTTTACATTGGATTCATCATCATTTTTTGATTTTGTCTTTTCTTCATTTACTAGTTTGATTTTTCTTTGTGTTTTTAATTACATATTTTAATACACATCATATTTCTTAATTATTGGTGTTGTGTACTCTCATTGGTTTTGGGCATTGCTCAATTAGCATTGCCTCTGTCATGCGTTGCCACTTTGTTGCTCTGTTGTACATTTATGCATGCCCATGGTGGTTCTTTTGATGCGTACATGTGTAATTTGTGAGTGGGGGCAGTGGATGCTTGCGTGCTTGGACTGGGGGGCAGGGGGGATTTTTGTAGGCATTAGGCCCATGGGTCTGTTTTGAGTGAACATGGTGTTTGGTGAGCCACGTATCGGGGCCTGCTGGCAGGTGCCTGTCACTGGGGGTGGGGGACATGAGTCGGGGCCTGCTGGCAGGTAGTCGTCACTGGGGGTCGGGTGGGCTACATGTGACAAGGCTCCCAGGTGCATGGTAAAATGCGGGCTGCCTGCGGGGCATGCCCAGGGGTGAATGGCTTCCTGCGGGGCATGGCCAGGGGTGATGGGCTGCCTTCGGGGCATGCCCAGGGGTGTAGGGTGCTTTCCTGTAGTTTGGGTTGCCTGCAGGGCATGGGGAGGGAGTTAGGGACACACCAGAGAGGGCCCTCACTGCCAAAACGTGTGTGGAACTTCCCACGCACCCCGCAAATACACGTACTCCACTTGCACAAGCTAAAACGCGTGTAAAATTCCCTGCCCAGACCTCTGAAAAGACGTACCCTTCTCACACAATGCCTATCGCATGTAAAAATTACTGTGCACCCCCCAAATACATGTACCCCGCTCGCACAGGGCCTATCGCGTGTGGACATTCCTGCGCATCCCCCAAATACACGTACCCCGCTCGCACAGGGCCTATTGCGTGTGTTACTTCCCGCACACCCCCGAAATACATGTACCCTGCTCACACAGGACCTATCGCGTGTGAAAATTCCCACGCACCCCCCAAATACACGTACCCTATCACACATGCCCTATTGTGTGTGATACTTCCCGTGCACCCCCCAAATACACGTACACCACTCGTACAGGGCCTATGCGTGTGAAACTTACTGCGCACCTCCCAAATACACGTACCCGCTCACACAAGGCTTATCGCGTGAGAAAATTCCCACGCACCCCCCCAAATACACGTACCCTATCACACATGCCCTATCGCGTGTGATACTTCCCGTGCACCCCCCAAATACACGTACACCACTCGTACAGGGCCTATGCGTGTGAAACTTACTGCGCACCTCCCAAATACACGTACCCGCTCACACAAGGCTTATCGCGTGAGAAAATTCCCACGCACTCCGCAAATACACGTACCCCGCTCGCACAGGGCCTATCGCATGTGATACTTCCCGCGCACCCCCAAAATACACATACCACGCTCACACAGGGCCTATCGTGTGTGAAAATTCCTGCACACCCCCCAAATGCACGTACCCCACTCGCACAGGCCCTATCGCTTGTGATACTTTCTGCGCACCCTCCAAATAAACGTACCCCGCTCGCACAAGGCCTATCGCATGTGAAAATTCCTGCACACCCCCCAAATACACGCAGGCACCCCATCGACCCTGGGCATGGCCCAAAGGCAGCCCACGCCACATGGGGAGCTTTTTCTACGCAATTTACCTGGCACGAGTGGGATACGTGATACGGGGAGTTTTACATGCGATAGGCCTTGTGTGAGCAGGATACGTGTATTACTTCAGTGCGTGGGGAGTTTTACACCCGTTTTTGCTGGCGCGAACGGGGTACGTGTATTCAGAGGGGTGCGCAGGGAGTTTCACATGCATTTCCACTGGCACGAGCGGGGTACGTGTTTTCTGGGGCGTGCGCGGGGAGTTTTACACATGTTTTCGTTGGCGCGAGCGGGGTACGTGCAAAAGTGTGATACAGAAGCATTCACCGTTTTACTATCCAACATGGGAAAATTAGAAATAGAACACCTCTATGGTGTATGCTGCAGCCAATGCCTATGTTTCTGTAGGAGTAGGTTCCTGTTCTAGAAACAACACTGCAATGGAATGTTCTTTGGAGCAATAAATTGCATAATCAAGTGTGTAGTTCATCACACATCTCTAGATGACCCTGACACTTTTTTTGCCAACATTACATTCACAACCCCTTGTAGGGACTTCCTATGAAAATTAAATGCACATGTGATGTCATCAGTGATGTCATCAATCATATTTGTGATGTCATCTTTGATGTCATGGGTGTTATTCTTAGCAGTGCATGGGGTGGTGGTGCGAGTTATGGTTGCTTAGCTTACAATAATTGGCAAATTTCAGGGTTTTTTCGGTTTTACTTGTAACCATAACGTCCCTTTAAAAAAGTTTTTTTTCACTGAATGTGATAGGTTATTAGTAGCGCAACTTAACCATAACGTCCCTTTAACAAAGTTTTTTCATTGATATATATATATATATATATATATATATATATATATTTATATATATATATAGTACAGGGCCTGCGGGAGCGGCCCTGTAGTTATGGTTAAGTTACTCAACCCATAGAAAGAGCATTTTTTCGGCAGCTTATAACCCTCCCCCCCGGAAAATCATCACACAACTTTGCAAAACAAGTATATAGGTCTGTCAGATCGATCTTGTGAGGTTTGGTGAGGATTTGCAAAGTGGGGGGCAAAATTATAAGGGGATCCCAAAATGTGTGGTGTTTCCCAAAGACGCAATGGAAAAATATTTTTGCTCACACCTACAGCCTAAACCGTTGGATGGATTTTCACCAAATTTGCGACAGGAGCGGTGGCCTGCTCCCAAAAGTGTACATTTGTAAATTTGATGTAAATCTGTCCAGTAGTTTGTTTTTCAAACTACCAAAAATCAGGAAAAAAAAAGTGATATCTGGGTTCAGTCCGTAGACTCACTTCCCTGTTCGGTCCGTGGACAGGCCTCTGATTGTCCCACAGGGCGGCGTGATGTCCGCAGACATGGGGTACGGCCACTGATTGGTCAAAAAAAACATGAGGTGCATCAGATTTTTGGAAACCCCCACCATGGTGGATCCACAGACAGCCGGAGCTGACCGCGGACGGCCTCATCTGACCACAGACGGAGCGGTGGGGAACAATTCATGAAACCACATTTTGGGTCATTTGGTGGTGGAAAAAGGGGCTGGGAAGGGTGGGCGAGTGGAAAAAAGAGGACATGGGGCTGTTTTTGTAGGTTAAAAAAGGTTGGGCAGGTGTTGTAGCTGTCCGTGGACACTGTGCTATTTTGCGGGTACAGCCATGAATTAATGGTTTGGAAATGACATTTGGGATTATTTCATGGCTGGAAGAGGGCATAGAAATGGTAGGTAAGCGGAATGAAGGTAATGTGGAGCTGTTTTTATAGGTGAAAAAAGGTTTTGGAAATGCCACCGAGTCTGCGGTCAATTTTGGTGTCCACAGACATCATTCAAATTACTGTTCACGGTGAGTTTTATTAGTTGACGCTCTTTGGTGCGTACATGTTATGAAGTTAGTTGTGTTGAGTGAACAGATTCTAGGGGGTATGGCCGCATGCCATGGGCCCAAGACTATGTGTACTGGGTACAACCACCACAGTAGTAATATGTGTATAGTAACTATAGGTAATGTAGTAGGAGTATGGCCAGAATCACCATACAGTTACTTGAATGTAAGGGTGATAGTATGTTTGTTTGAAGTATGTTGTAATTAAGGGAATGTTTCAAATAGTTAGATACCTGTTGGCATAGTCTAACTGCATTAGAGGATAGAAGATGTTCAGTCATATAAGAATTGAGATGGCGTATTTGCAATGTAGGGTGTTTTTGAAGTAGATAGATACCTAATGGCGTATTCTAACTAGATTGACTTTGAAAAGTGCTATTGTAGTATTTTGTATCTAGTTAGATACTTGCTGCCGTATTTTAACTGTTAATTGTGCTATAGTTTAGTGACTAAATATGGGTTGAAGGAATATTAAGTAGGCATTTGTAAATTTGCAGGTAACCTATGTTTTAGAGTAACTGATGTATCATTCAAACCAACCAATTATTTTTTCTTTATATGGAGTGTATTGCCTTGAAGTGGTAGTGGCACCAGTGTGGTATACTATACATAGTGTTGTGAAGATTTTCTTTACACTTACAGTTATTTTTGGTACCATCTGTATTGTACCTTAGACGCATTAGTATGACATACTCACTAAATGAGTTCATGTGTATGCTGGAACGATTGTCTGAATTGCAAAATGAGCATAATATGCCATGATTTGCATTCTGCGGAAGCTGGTGAAATGCAATAGTTTCAGATTTTGGTATGAATACATACACACATTGTTCCTTAGGAGAGAGTGCATGCATGTTTCCACCTGTATGAAATTTGGAAGATTTCATTTATAGGGATGATTTTTGTTTCCAGTACTTGTAGTACGTACTTTAGGCATTCTTGTGGATCTTCTTGTGTGTTTGTGGTACATTCTACAATTCCTGCAGAGTATTCCAATTGTTGCTTTATACCGGAGACACAGTAAGGATCTACACAACAAAAAAAGCGCATGACTTCCAAAGTCAATGAAGAAGACCAAGAATATAAGGTACAGGAAGTTCCTACCTCTAGCACCAAGAGAGAATCATGGGCGTGGCAGTTATTTACCACTGTACGCAATGCACCAAAGGCTAAAGCTACCAAAGTGAAATGCACTGACTCAGTCGTGGACTACCTGGACAGTACCTTGGATCCAGGCATTTTATGGCAGCAGTATGCTCTCTACAAAAACCCATTGACATAACATAGCATTTTAAATGTTGTGCTAAAGGATGCAATGACACGTGGGTGTGGCCCGGATCCACGGAATGGAGGCGAATAGCAGATACAGCCATCTGAAGTGCTGGAGAGTACCTAGGAAAGAAGAAGCAAGTAGGCACCAAACCTTGGGGGGGAGCTGCCTTCCTAGGCACCCACACTCAGTGACCATCCAACGGTGGAAGAACGTTTGGTAAGAGTGCACCGGTGCCGAAAAGGACCCCATCAACTGAGCATAGGAGATGGGCCCTTGCTTAAGGGCGACACACCTAAACAAGGCCTAAATCAGCCACCAAGGTGAAAACCTGCAACATTAAAACCACGCTGGCTGCACAGGAGGGGAAGCCTAAACGACTCCAAGATAGAGTCAGCGCAGGTCCACTCGTTTGGAAACTGAGGATAGTGACAACCCAGCTACTAGAAATGACCTTGTCAGCCCTTTCACAGAAACAGAACAGAAACAAACAGTAGATCAACGCGAATGGGGACAAACTATTGAAATCCATAATGGACCTGAACCATCATATGCTTGCTGCAGAGAGGAGCCTGGATGATATGGAGACTACTGTCTGTGAACAGAGTGATTGGTCTTAAAGAACAATTGGAAGGAATGGATCGCTCCAAGAAAAACAACATACGAGTGAGGGGGAGTCCCACAATAGATAACAGCCTCTTTTGCAACCAAATGGAGCTCCTAGAACAAACTGACCTGAATTTGGGAAGGACACAAAGAGTTTTCTCGTGTATTCAACAGAGAAGAAATCTTCTCTGCCAGTTGTCTTGATAAGGGTTAACTTTTTTTCAAAAGAAGCAACATTTTGTTCTTGGTCACTAGGAGAATAGGGTACATCAAATTCTGTGACATGGTTATCACCTCATTTCAAGACCTATCTCCATGTACCCAGGCCAAGAGGTGCCAACTCGGCATGGAAACACACCGGCTCTGGGAGTATAGGGAACGCTATTGATGGGGCTTCCGATGTAAACTATGGTTTGACTACCAAAACCATCAATATGCCAGTGAAACCTAAGAAGAGGCTGCAGCGTTAATTGAGGATCAATCGATTGAACCTCTGGGAGAAGACCGGATAGACTTGGAATGCAAGAAGGGGTCGGAAGAAGAAGAGTACTCCAGATCCCATCAGGAAACCTAAAGGCAGGCGGGCTGATACACCCTTCTCGATGAAAAAGAAGAGAGCGGCAAAACCCAGGAGTCTGTAACCTTTCTCAGCTACAGCTCAAACAACGTACATGCTATTACATGACTTAGAGGGGTCTTAGTATGGGGGATTCATCTGTCTTATGTGGACATCGTCAAACTCCTCTGGTTCAGAGGTGGTTCCCCTAGTTTTCTCCTCATGTCACGGGAAGCGGTAACGAGTTATGGCAGTTTAATGGCAGTTTAAGGGTTGGTGTGGAGGTCAATCATGGAGTCCCACAAAAACAGCACCCAACACATGCAGGATTCACTACCCGGAGGAGGGGATCCTCTAGATAAGCTGAAAGAACTTGAAGCTGATAAAGCAAAGCCAAAGGGGGTAAAATGATGATGCTGTTCATTTTAGTGGCAATGGTTTAGTTTGATTTTTTGGGGATGTTGATTTTGGTTTTTAGGTTGAGCCAGATCAGTACACTGAGGGACCATGTCTGGGCACCAATTGGAGGAGAGATTTCGGAATGCGAAGAGGATGATGGCTGCCCCTGCCGCATTGTAGATGGTGACTCCTTACCTAGTGTTTATTACCCTAAATGCTCAGGAGCTTAATTTGACGATCAAATGAAAGTTGGCGCTCCAAACATGATTATCGCTAGGCACTGCAGGAAACTCACCTGCTCCCAAAAGATGTGGCTAGGCAGGGGAAAAAAGCCATGCCCAGTGGCTTATTTAGCAAACAGTGGTTTTGAAGAAGCAAGGAGTACCAATTTTGAGCCAGGTGGAGTTTCCCATGAGGGTTATTGACATACTGAGCGATGGCAAGAGGAGCTACCTACTGATCAGTTCAAAATCAAAACATGAGACGCTAACCCATGACCAACTTATATTCTCCAAATGAATGCAAGGCTGCAGTGGGGGATGTAATAGGAGGGGACTTTTTTTTACTGTGTAATAGACCTCACCATGCGTAAAACATTACCCCACACATACTAAATCTATTACCTTTCCAAGCCCTGATTATATCCCTTAATGGAATCTGCTTTATAGTGGTTAGTGGTTCTTCTATCCAGGGGAAAGGGACTTTATTTTTTTTCGGCGGTTCACATAGGGTTCTTGAGATTAGACATGTTGCTAACATCCAACAGCCTGATCCCAAACGCTATATGGATAGAGTTTCTTGCACAGGTCCTTTAGGACCATGCCCCAGTGTGGATGTCACTATACCTGGGGATACCCACGATACTCAGCAATCCGCTCTGGCAGCTGAATTACTTTATCTTATAGGATATAGTGATACAACCTCACATCATGGAAACCCTAAGTAACTATTGTGCTGAGACAGCTCAAGGTGACCTTAATCTCTAAATAGGGGGGAAATCATAAGCCAAATGGCTGTCTACTGAAAGGCAAACAATGCCCACTGTGATCTTTTGGAGGAATCAGATCTGAGCGTGGGAATTAGCCCACAAGCAAAGCAATTAGCATAAAACCCTAAGAGAATTGCAGCTCTCACAAAAGGTGCTTGAGGCTCAAATGGCTGAGAAAACTGGCCAAGTGATCCTGTGTACGAAGCAGCACTTTTATGCTAAAGGCAACAAGGCCAATAAGCTCTTAGCGGCAAAGCTGCGCAAACTAAACATGCATACTTATATCACAGCCCTGAGAAAGCAAGAATGTTTCAGAACTACTGCAGAACCTGGGAAACTCAAGAAAATGGAGAATTACTTTAGGAAAGCGGAGATCCTAAGCAGAAGGCAAACTTTATATCCGCAGAAAACACCAGAATGTCCCTAGGGAAACCTGGGAAACCTTTGAAACACTGATTATAGAGCAAGCCATAGCACAGTCAGTATGCTCACTTCCAAATGGTAAGGCCCCAGGACCAGATGGCTTCACTAGTAAGTTTTACAAAACATTCACTAACATAATAACTCCCCCTTCACCAAGTTATATAACTCCTTCCTGATAACTGGGGCAGTGACAGAGTCTATGACTGAATTGATGGCAACCCTGCTCCTGAAGCCAGGGAAAGATCCCGAGGACTGCACGGCATATCTGCCGATTGCACTCCTAAATATTGATGAAAAAATCTATGGTACAATGATCTCGTCCAGATTGATGGAGGTCCTCCCGTCGCTGATAGACTGCGATCAAACAGACTTTGTCATAGACAGGGGGACGCACAATAATATTAGGAGATTAGTGGATTAGATAGCGGTGGGCTCACAAATATCCAAACGGTTTGTGAAACTCTCATTTGATGCGCATAGGGCCTTTTACAGTATGAGCTGTGAATGTCTCGAAACCCTACTGAACGAGTTTGAATATGGGCCAAACAAATGCAGACACATTACGGGCAATGTTAAATCCCCCAAATCTAAAGTGATGTTCAATGGGTAATCAAAACCCCTAATTCCCTTGGAAAAGGCAACCAGACAAGGTTGCCCGTTGTCACCCCTGATCTTTGCCGTAGTGAAGGAAATGTTGGTGCTGCAGATTTATTTGAACCCAGAATCCAAGGGATCATACGTAACAATTCCTTCCACAAAGTGACACTTTGTGCCAGTGAATCCTCAAGTTTTTACAAGACCCATGCACGTCTCTTCCTGGAATTACTAACCACATTGGATGACTTTGTTGATGATTCCAGCTTTTGTATAAATAACAAAAAATCAATTGGACTCAATAGTACGGAATTGCCAGAAACTCTTAGGACCCTGAAACAAAGATTCTCATTTTAGTGAGCAACGAAATAGATGTAATACTTGCTGGGGAATAATCATCCCAACAAATGATACTCTACAGAAAACCAATATTCCTGGGTTGTCGAAGGAGGCTAAGGAGCAACTGGCACGGTGGGATCTTCAGTAGATCCCCTGGTTAGGACGCATACAAGCATTTAAGATGATCCGTCTCCCTGGGTTGTATCCTAGGTTCTCCTAGTACAAATCCTGTGTAAAGACCTGGTAGAGCTTCAAAGGATGAAAGGGAAATGTATATGGTCCCATAAACTCACAAGGTTCACACAAAGTGTTCTTACCAGGTCTTAAGATTTTGGGGGACTGAGTGTCCCTTCGGTTTATAGATACATTTTGGCAGCCCAAAAACCCTCGATATATGACTAGCTTGGGACGATGGGAGGCCCAAAATGGAAAGACATTGAATGTGAAAATCTGGATTGTGTTCTTTCCCTGAAAGAAGCCAGACAACAACTTAGGGGGGAGTTCATAGTTACCACTAACTGAACTCTAAAGCATTGGGGTGGAGCGGGTTGACTTTTAGGATTCAAGATGTGGGTGGGCCCTTCTCTCCAGTAACCTGAACCCAGAATTCTGACGGGCATTGAACAATGTGGGCTTTCATAAACAGAGAGAGACAAGGTCCCATAACGCTTAGGGAGATATATAGGGATGGCCACCCACTAATGTTTTAGGAGTATAGAGAGAAGTGTTCCCTGCATGAGACAGAAAACTCCTGCTACACACAAATTAGACACTGGATCACCAATGGAGAAGTGACACAGGTGGGATCCACAGCCCTACTGTTTTGAAACTCATGGTGCATGAAGTGCTCAGGATGAAAACACATTTCCAGTTGCCATAGACTCTTAGAAAAACTGACAGAGGAGGAGAAACTCAAATATGTGCTCAAATGGGAGCAGGAACTAGCGATGGAAATACCATTGGAATCTCATGTCGACATATTTGGACAAGAGCTCAAAAAAGCTTCACGTGCACACTGATAAAGGAAGCATCCCTTAAATTGTGCTATTGGTGGTATATAAGATTAAATAGCATTTATCTGGAAATCTCTGATCGCTGGTTGCAATTGTGGTCAAAGAGGCGAATATGGCACATATGCGGTTTAGTTGCCCATCAATAGAGCCCTACTGGAATGAAATGTTTGCAAAAATAAGAGATATCAAAGGACATTTGAGTCCATTAGTACTGGTGTTGGGGGATGTACCTGATAATGACACCTACCCTATGTTGGGACCAACAGCAGATCTGATATTCAACTTCCTTATGGTGGCAAGGATATCCCGGGCTCATTTCTGGAAAACCAAGGAAGGACCCAACATTTTTTATTGGTGAATTAAAGTCTGGGAAATTATAGCAATTGAATGAATATCAGCACTAGAGTCCACCATCATCTCCAAATATATTCACACATGGGCAACCTTTATTGAATAGGTGAAAGAATTGGAACCCATGCTACACGGGCCACAGCTATTGAAAAACCTGACCTTAGATGAAAGCAATCTAGAATTAAAGGTGGGGATCAAAGAGGGATTGTGAAATCCTTGGAGTTAGCACACCGAGCGCTAGTTGATCGAAACCCACAAGGTGCGGCTTGCATGTAACAAGACCAAGAAGGCTCAACTTTTCCCTTCCGCTCTCATCTTGGTATTTCTGTGGTCACAGAGTTCTAAGGAATCTGAAAGATCAGAGATTATCATGACTCCCCAGGGATTATTGAGGAAGTTGTTACTGGGAGGTGGCGAGGAGAATTGTTGCAAGAGGAAATAAAATATCTTTTAATGTAACTTCCAACTTGTAGTTGTTCTAAATACTTGTAATTGTGTACATCTGCTGAATGTCCAACACAATAAGGCTTGTAAAAAAAAGAAAGTGCAAATAGATAGAGGTAGAACCACCAATGACTCCAATGATGGTGTTAACTGGACTGTGGGAGTCAAGAATGCACCAATCTGCAGCGACAGCCGGATGATCCTGCCAGCTGGTAGAGACAAATGTATTGAGGGAGAGCCTCCAGATTGTGAGGGTGGTACTAGGCCCCAAGGTGTGGCTCTGCTGGTTGGAAGAGCCACATACATTGATGATGAAGAAAACACTAAACATGTCCTTTTTGCAATGCACGCAATCACTACTGTCAGAGTCAAAGTCTTCACCCCATTTCCCAATCTGTGCTTTCCAGGGAGCTCTAGCTGGCTCACACATACACATCTTCATCATCTGAGGAATATATTGTGTGAACTTCCAAGCAAAGATCCTGGTGTTGTCTCCAGCCAACGTGACCAGTGATAAGATACTTGTTATTTTTAAAGAAAGTACGTTCTCTCATGTGTGCGTCATTGCAACATCTCCAGCAGAGCTCCAAACCCAACATCAATAATATGGCCTCTGAATTCTCACAAGGACCTTGATGTATATTGAAGAGTCTGATATACATCCTCTTATGGTTTCTCACTCTTGGGATTTTCACATTGGTGCTGCATGAACTTTCACCAGGGGTCATGAAGAATTAGTGTGTACTGTACAATACATTAAATTAAGCATTGGCAGAGTGCTGCACTGGTTTGTTGACATCTGACCTTTGGATCATTCTCCTTTTTCCAGCTAGGATTGTAAATGTCTCCATAGTGCATCTTTTCACATGGCTAGGCCATCTCTTGTGATCAACAGTCTGCTGTGTTGGCCTCATTCTCACATAAACCCTGTATAAAAGTTGCCTCTTGACTTTCAACTATCTTTGTAGAAAAGATCCCCTGGTGAACTGCACATTCTTCTTCAGGAAGGGTGAGAGCAGATTCATAGCCAGATGTTTTGCGTCTGCATTACCAGCCAGTTCATGTTAGTGTACTTTGTTGATAGTTCTAATTCCCACAGACACACGTGTGGCAGCATCCCTGTTGCATCAAACAGGCGAACCTGCCAAGTGGCCTCTTCAATAGGTTGCAGCAAAGAGAAAACATTTCCCAACATGTTCCACTATGTGGATGTTAAGTAGGAACAATCCAGCTGTTGGCTCCAGCTGTTGTAGTAGTCAGTCACTGTTTTTCACTGATCTGACAGGAGTAAGCCAACCTGCCACAACCAGCTTACTTTCTCCCAAATATCAACTCCGCTGTGAGACCTCCTGTGAAACCATACAAGGCATAGCCTGCTGGTGATTGACATTTGGTGGTACTGCCCTTGGCTTTGCTGGGGAGAGGTACCAGAGAGGATGGCCCGGAGTCCGGCGATAGCCATGAAATAAATGCTTTTTCTCTGGTCCACATGTCCATTCTAGATCTTTCCTAACTTCACAGTGGTCCAGTGCTATCCCAATTGCTAACACAACATGATCATAGAGGTGTGATACTGATGTTCACTTGAAGTGGGGCCGACTCCGAATTTCCCAGTAGGTATCAATTAGGCCAACAAGTCATCTAGATCTATGCTTTTTTACAAAGGAATCGGACAATAACTCCATTGTCAACATTTCAGAAAGTTTGTCGTGGAATAGATAGAGTTTATTTTCTGAACTCTGTTGACATATTTAAATGCCTCAGCATTGGAGAGCTTGCAAATTGAGGGGGACATAGGTTGTCTGTGTGCCGTAGGATCTGCAGGCAAAGATGGTGATCTGACAGGGCTGGTGAAAATCTGTGAAACAACAAGACTCTCTTGTGTCGTGGTGTGGGATGGTGGTGCAAATGTGCCCATTGACTGTAATGGAGGGGTGGGATACAGCTGTGCCCCCTTTCCTACTGTCTGGAATATGAATGATGAACTAACCAGCTCTTTGATGTCATACCAATGATATATAGAGCGCTACATAAACGCCAAATAACATAATATAAGATAACAAATGTGGGTCTACAGGAAAGAGCTGCCCAAAATGTGTACCATTATGATCTTGCAAAATACTTTGATTGCATATAGGGTAGGTGGTAAAATAAGCTTGATGTTTTTCCAATGTAAAATCATTTCACACACCCGATTTGTTCAGAGGGCTGAGATGGGCCTTTCACATTCCTGCCTCTTGGATTTGCTCTGTGAACTTTGCAATAGATGATGTGCAGGTGCTGTTGACTGAGCAGAGGGTGCTATTGATTTGAATAACTGCAAAGTTGTACTACCATGATCATGCATATGTTTCAGACCATTCTGAAAAAAGATCCTCCATGAGGAGAGTCTGATGCCTGATTCCTGTTTACTTTGCTGCCACTTGACACCCTCTAATTATGTCGCTTGCTCTTCCTTCCTGTCTGTCGTTTTGTCAATAAAGAGGTGTTTGTGTCTTGTCCTTGAATCAGGGGCTGGAGCACAATCTTTGTCATGTTCTTCATTTTTCTCTGTTTCCAAGGAAATCAGAAGTGGGGAGTCTTCATGATTCACCTCTTTTTCCTCTTCCGAGGACTGCTCTCTTTGTTGCTGTGCTGATGTCATACCTAAGCCGTCTTGTGCCTTGTTTGGTGGCACTGAACTCTCTCCTCTTTCTTATCCTTCTGAACTCCACCCTCTGTTAACTGAGGCATGTGCAAAAGTGATGCATTCACAAACATATTTCTTCCCAATGTATCAGGTTATTTCCAGACAGCTACCACTGCCCTTTGCAGAGGATGAGCAATGTGGCTACTGAATGACCGGCATGGCCGGTGCAGAGACTCACATGATATCTCGGGTTCTCTAATGCAAACATCTGCTGCTGTAGCAGATGAAAAATGCAGAGCAGATGTATTTCTTTCATGACCCGTAGCTCATTCCGTATAATGTTTGGGTCCTGCAGTAGACTCATGCATCTCAATTAAATTAACCACCTGTCAATAAATACATGGGGATTTCTCATTGCTTTCGCCTTCCCCACCTCAGACCAAATAAATGTATGGTTCTCAGTGCATTACCTTTTCCTATGCCTGCATAATGCATGTGGCGGTCCCAGTGCGTTGGAAATGCACATGAGGTACTTAGTAATGTGTCCTTCTCTTCAGCCTCTAAAATGAAAGTCGGACTCTCAGTGCTTCTGCCTTCTCCTCTGCTTAGTAAATATGTATGGGGTTCTCAGTGTTTTGGCCTTCTACTGCAAATGGGTTTCTCAGAATTTCTGGCTACCCCTCTTCCTACAAAATACAAATCAGACTCTCAATGCTTTGGTCTTCTCTCCTGCTTAGTAAACATGCCTGGGGTTATTAGTGCTTTGGCCTTCTCCTCCTCCAGATGGGTTACTCAGCATGTTTGCCTTCTTGTCTGCTTAGAAATTGCAAGTCAAGACAGTGCGTTGGACTTCTCCTTTTCTTAGTAAAATACGATTAGGGCTCTTAGTGTTTCGGCCTTCTCATCTGCTTAGTAAATATGCATGGGGCTCTCAGCGCTTCAGCCTTCTCATCTGGTTAACAAACATGCATGAGGATCTCAGTGCATTGGCCTTTTCCCCTGCTTAGCAAATATGTATGGGGATCTCAGTGCTTTGACCTTCTCCTCTTCTTAGTAAATGCACATGGGGCTCTCAGTGTGTTGGTCTTCTCCTCTGCGTAGTAAATACACATGGTATCTCAGTACTTTGGTCTTTTCCTCTGCTTAGTAAATATGTATGGGGTTCTCAGTGCTTTGGATTTCACCTCTGCTTAGTAAATATGCATGGGGATCTCAGTGCGTCAACCTTCTCCTCTGCTTAGTAAATATGTATGGGGTTCCCAGTTCTTTGGCCTTCTCCTCCTCCAGATAGGTTACTCAGCACGTTTGCCTTCCCCTCTTCCTACAAAATGCAAGTCAGACTCTCAATGTTTTGGCCTTCTCCTCTGCTTAGCAAATATGTATGGGGTTCTCAGTGCTTTGCCTTCTCCACTGCTTAGTAAATACACATTGGGTTCTCAGTGCTTCAGCCTTCTAGTATCTTATCTGATGCACTCACTGCTCTGGCCTTCTCCTCTGCTTAGTAAATACGAATGGGTTCTCAGTGCTTTGGCCTTCTCCTCTGCTTAGTAATTAGGAATAACATTCTCAATGCTTTGGCTTTCTCCTCTGCTTAGCAAATATGCATGGGGATCTCAGTGCTATGACCTTCTCCTCTGCTTAGTAAATACAAATGGAGTTCTCAGTGCTTTGGCCTTCTCCTCTGCTTAGTAATTAGGTATGGCATTCTCAATGCTTTGGCTTTCTCCTCTGCTTAGTAAATATGCATGGGGATCTCAGTGCTATGACCTTCTCCTCTGCTTAGTAAATATGAATGGAGTTCTCAGTGCTTTGGCCTTCTCCGCTGCTTAGTAATTAAGTATGGCATTCTCAATGCTTTGGCTTTCTCCTCTGCTTAGCAAATATGCATGTGGATCTGAGTGCTTTGACCTGCTCCTCTCCTTAATAAATATGAATGGGGTTCTCAGTGCTTTGACTTCTCCTCTGCTTAGTAATTGAATATGGCGTTCTCAATGCTTTGACTTTCTCCTCTGCTTAGCAAATATGCATGGGGATCTCAGTGTTTTGACCTGCTCCTCTCCTTAGTAAATATGAATGGGGTTCTCAGTGCTTTGCCTTCTCCACTGCTTAGCAAATACACATGGGGTTCTCAGTGTTTTGCCTTCTCCTCTGCTTAGTAATTAGGAATAACATTCTCAATGCTTTGGCTTTCTCCTCTGCTTAGCAAATACGCATGGGGATCTCAGTGCTTTGACCTGCTCCTCTCCTTAGTAAATATGAATGGGGTTCTCAGTGCTTTGCCTTCTCCTCTGCTTAGTAATTAGGTATGGCATTCTCAATGCTTTGGCTTTCTCCTCTGCTTAGTAAATACGCATGGGGATCTCAGTGCTTTGACCTGCTCCTCTCCTTAGTAAATATGTATGGGGTTCTCAGTGCTTTGGCCTTCTCCTCTGCTTAGTAAACATGCATGGGGCTCTCTGTGTGTTGGTGTTCTCCTCTGCTTAGCAAATACATGTGGGGTTCTCAGTGCTTCAGCTTTCTAGTATCTTACTTGATGAATGTGGCTTTCACAGTGCTTTAGCTGTCTTTTACATTTAGTAAAAGTATGCGGGGAATCTCAGTCGTTTGCCATTTTACTACATGTAGTAAATGCATGTAGGTTTCTCAGTACTTGGCCTTTTGCCACGCTAGCAAAATGCAAATGGGGGTTTCTCACAATTCATACCGCTCGACCACAGGGCCCCCCGAAAAGGAAGAACAATTCCTGCCTATTTTCCCAACTCTACCTTAGAGCAATTATCAATGTATACTGATTTCACTATACTTTCTACAATCTCCTTCTCTTACAAACGCCGCTCCTGACTCTTCAAATGCCGATCATAACTTTCCAGAGTTTCTCCTCACCTGTATTTATATAGACGTATGTTCAAACCTTGTAGTACCCCATGTTTTGAAAACTCAGGAAAAACACGTTAAGTTTGACGTGTGCAAACCCATGGTAATCCTATGGCTTTTAGTTTTGCATGAGGCTTCCCACCCATACCTATTCTCCATAGTGGAATTACAAAGATTCCCTGTCAATAGGCAACATCAGCACGATATTCAGCTTATTTTATTGTTTTTTTACTTTTCCCCAATTAAGTTCTCCCATTCCTATTTGGAAGAAAGAAAGGCTAAATCGGCCTTGCTGAGTTTCTCATCTACTCCTAAAAGTGCTTCAGTTATGCAAACATACCGGTTAGGTAGCACTAGGCGTGGAGTGCTTGCTTTGACATCCATGCAGAGCTTGCTGACTCAGGTTTGAATCCTGGCTGGACCACACTCAGCCCTTCATCCTTCTAAGGTCCATTAATGACCACACACACAGTGTGGGTAATGATAAACAGCGCTCATATATCTGAGGGTTCGTAGCGCTATATAAAATGCAAATTATTATGCTATAAAATCTTCTCTTCTGCTGCCATTTTATGATGATCGGTGAATTCCGTTTCCCCATCTTTCCTTATCGACATTAAAGCAATGAAACCATGGAAAGTTTGCTGACATTGTGATGGCTAAAAAAGCCTATTGGTGCACAACGATTTAAAAAATATACAGTGTTGAAAAAAATTGAGGTTTTTCACCTTTGCAATGGTTTTCCATTTAGAGAATATATGCATTAATTGAAAAGGTAAATAGCCAAAACCGCCAGATGGGTGTGCTTCAAATTCAAAACAAGTTGGGTGCAAAGCAATGCAGATGTGCCTTTTTGTGTCTTTTTGCCCATCCTCAAGCATCGAAATAAAAAAGTCAGAGAAAGGGGTGCTCCAGCAAAAACAAAACAAAACAAAACAAAACAATGGTATAGATCACCCATGGCATATTGAAGCAAGTGAGTTTCTTCAGGAGGTAAACACACCAATGTATTTGGCCAATGTGAATTCTCACACGAATTCCTGCGAGAACGTAATAAGAAACACTTACAATGATATAGGAGGGTGCTGGGGATGTTTGCCTTCAGCGTGCACGAGGGAAAAGTGAAACAGAACACATTCGTTAGTTTCACAGTTCAGAAAGGGCTAGTGGACAGTATTTCATGCCATTTGTTTTTTGTCCTTTCTTAAGAAGAGTGTTGTTCTCGCGGTCATGTTGCCAGAAAACCACAACATTATCGCAGGAGTTTCACCTGTGTCACAGGAAAACATGTACTTCAAATATACGACATGTGTGCACATTTAAAGTGGGACGAGTTTTACATTGTATGGCCTTCTCGTCTTTTAGTGAGAATAATCAATGACATATTTTTATTTTTATGTTCACGGTGCAGGGCTTCTAGCAAGAAATATTCTCATGAGAACAAAAAATGAAACAATTAGGCTCTTGTGAGATTTACTTGCAGGTCCTTTCCCAATACAATCTTGCCTGCACATAAATCGGGGACCCAAAACAATTATTTACATTATGTCTGCCAAAATACAGCAACCATCAAGTTAACTTTGGCCCAGTCCCATATTGTTACAAAGTGGTCACTGACCAGGTCAGAAAGCAAGTGTCTCATGGTCTTTTACTAGATACTATAATTGGGGTGAGATGGAGCAAAAATAAGCTTGACATTCAGAGAAAATGTTTTAGACAAGCGACGGTTAAGTTGGAACTCCACAATGTTACTAAATTATAGACGAGCAGACGAGTACATCACAGAAAGACTCTATCCCCACTCATCTGTCAAACTGGATCAGCAGGAGAAGAGCCCTATGTGAGACACCAGGTATCATCCCAATACTGCATCGAGTGTATGAGAGACGATATGCACACAGACAACAGTATCAAATGTGTCCCCACACTGAGATGTCGGAAGGATGTCTGCACACACCATTGGACATCGAAGAGCTATAAGTGAAATCAGGCTAGGGCAGAATGATGTCATGAAGGAAATACACGAGAAAACATTGAAACGATATGCAAATGCTTAAAGAATGAAGACGTAACTGAATACAAAGAAATCATGTGCGCCAAAGAAATAAGTGAGAAGAGACAAAGTGAAAGTACATACCAGAAACGCAAGGTAGATGAGACGTGTAGAAGCTTGCTGTAGAAAAAAATGTGATGCAACTAAAGTGGTCATGGAAAAAAGAGGGATGCCAGACTTGTGTTGAAACCAGCCAAGCTACCTCAGAGACAGACCAGTGCTGCAGAGTCAGGAGACTCTGGACAAACAGCTTTTTGCAAAGAACAGCACATGTCTATTAGCCTGGGATCAAGAGTGTCACATCAAGGGATACTTGTAAAACACAGAGGCAGTTGAGAGGATAAGCCATGTACTTAAGACATATTTCATTGAGATTAAGCAAAGAAGAAAACATCTGCAAGTTACATGTGCTGGGCAGTCAAAGATGTAGAACGCCTATGTGAGGTAGAGCCACCAAGTCTCCAGAAGCAAAGAGGAGTAATGACACTCAGCCAAATTGAATGAAAACGCACTAAATAAAAGGTCAAAATAGACAAAATCGTGGTCTCCTCAATACATCATTCTGAAGCCAAATACAATGGCTATTCGTTAAGCTCCAGATGAATATAATGGTGTACCTACACTTCCTTGACAGTACCAGAGCAGAGAACAGGCTGCAAGGTCAACTACAAATAAGAAGCCTTTGCTTAGGGCCTGACCAATGAGAGATGATGGATCAATTGGGCAAGTTGGTAGTAGTCTGACGTTTCTCTCTGCTCCTGAGTTTCATTTTGCTTACGTGCTGCTAACGAGCCGAAAGTCTGAGGTTGAGAGAGAATGTCAACCAATCATGAGGGTCTAGGTAGCAACATACTATACAATGTTGCAAAGGCCAATCTGCTATTATTCTGCTAGAATCTGCATTATACATATTCAGAGGTGGTTTAAGGTGTGTTTACCAGATAAGCGGCATTAAATAAAGTTACTGATACTTCCATGATATATAGGTACATGTTTCCCTTATCCAATCCCTTCCGTCAATAGGTTTCATAGTTTTCCACGTAGGATGATGTCACAGCCGACACATTTTGAGGTATAAAGCCTTTGCATAATCAGATTATTATTGTTAGTGTGTGGACTACAATTCGCTGTTCGCCAGATTGCCCTTCTTTATTTGACATGTTGATAAAGTAGTACTTTGCCGTATTCTTTGAGTGTGTCTGGTTATTTGGATCCGACCACATGAAGCATTCCAAGGTGCTGGTGCACAAAACCATTGAAAGTGTTGGAAGCAACGCTACTTTAACTCTGAGTCACCAGTTTCCCAGCCCATGATATCAGAGATGACATTAGAGCAGATAACATGTATGACATCTGTGAGGGACTAAGAGTTAAGGTGGAAACACACATTTCAATTGTGTTATTGCAATTAAATATGTGTACTTAACCCTCTCTATATTTTGACATATATTTATACATGTTACTTTTTGTCATGTGGTCAGGAAGTGAGTTTGGTGTTTTATGGACCCTCAGCATCAAACTTTCTTTAGGAGATTGGAGGGTGCTGAATTGTTGGAGAAACCAAGCTTGCATTTCAATTTAGAGTATGAGCAAAACAGAAACTCATGTATTTGTCTGGGCACACAAAAGAACAAATACATCTTCACAGCCTTGTAAATGACCACAACAACCTGCCCTGTCCTGCAGAGCTCTTCATTTAGAGGTCGCTGTCAGGTCTCCAACGAAAACATATCAATAATCGTCCAGAACCTTCAAACAGTGTCAACAAGGCAAGGCAGGAAAAAGGCCTCCGGTCCGATCAAGTTCTTAGAAGCAACTCTATAACAGCCCATTGTCAATGCAGTTGACGTCTGCGTGTATCACATGACTGGTGCCTCTGTATACTCGCGTCATAGGGACTTACCAACCCCGCCTCTCATGACGCATCTCATCTTCCTACACATAATCCCTCTATATATTTAGGTTTGTAGTACTAGTCCTTATAGTCACATGCTCACAAGGGAAAGGAAAAGTACCAGGCAACAGTGCTTGAGTTCAGACTGTGTAGATCAATGTGGGCAATGCACAGATGAACAAGCATTGGCAGAGGCAACAACCTAGATGGTATAAAATGCAATTGAAAGAAGGGCTGCCAGAAGGAAGGGAGTTAGCAAAATCACAATGCCATGAAGTACCATTCTACAGTAAAATAAAGGAAAACACACAAGCAAAGAAGATGCTACCCACACTGTCAAACCAGAGATTTGACCCCAGGTTCAAAGTGATATTTGAGATTTGGCCATGGATTCAACCTCTTTAAAATAAAACATGGTTCACTTGTGACTTAGATCTATTCTCTTCAAAGTGATTCTAAGTTTCAGCAAATACCTTTTTAGGAAGTTCATCCAGGTATAGTTCCGAGGACTCAGCTTGATATCCTTGCATGGCTGAGTCAGTTTTTCAATCTGCTCATGCTAAGTTAAGCACCATGGACATTTGGGAACTACAGCTGTGCATGAACCTTTTAACAGAAATGATGATGTTAAGATTACTACTCATCTTCATGAGGGCTGGCAAACACTGTCCCTCAGGCAAGGGCCTCAAATAAGGGTGACTGCAGACCCTGTCTGGACCTGTTCTTCCACCATTTGCCTGCAGCCCTTAGACCCGGATTGCATGGGTCCCCTCCACAAGGCCTGGTGAGGCCTACTCCATAATGGCCAGCTTCGCCTGACTTTGTCCTGATCTCTGCCTGGAGGCCTAGCAGGTTGGCAGCCACAATCAACAAAGCCTGCTGCCATGGTAGCCGGCAGGCGAATGCTGGCCCTCATGCATATAAGGCATATAAGGACTGCAGACCGTGTCTGGGCCTGTCCGGGTCGGGTTGGATTAGATGGTCCACCCACCTCTGTCACCTCCAAAGCACACCATGATGAAGTCATCTGGACTTTTAGGGTAGACAGTGTCCCCATGATTGTGGCTCTACCAATGTACTTGTGAGTTTGCAGCTCGCCTAATTTCGATTTCTCGTGACTTTACATCTGAAGACACTTTTGGATTTTGTGTGTTTCTAGTGTGCCTCTCCCTGCCACCCCTTTCACTCCCTCCTCTCCTACTACATGTCTCATGCACTTATCATTGCTCTGTTTGTTTTACCCTACCCTCACCTCTCCACTCTTCCCTCTCCCATTAATTTATGTATAGCTCTTGCATTAATGAAACCACCGTCAGGCACGTACAATAATTATGTCATATGTTGAAAACTGTTTGTATTCCACCTTGTTCGATGCTGTACCTCTAAATGTATAGCACCTGACCATTCTGAATGTTCCAATGCCTAATAAGAATGTCAATTGTTGCTTAACTATTCACCCTCCCTGCGTTGGAGGGCTTTGAAATGCTTGTTAAGAGCATAGGCGCTATATACGTGACCAATAAATAAATAAATGAAATAAATATTGACGCTAGTGCTACTTGTGGTAGGCAATCACTATATAAGTGAACATTTTGGTGGAAAGTAAAAGAAAACACATCCTTTTTGTTTCTGCCTTTACTACTCTCACAGATCTTAAGACTGTGCTTTCTAATCTCCTCTGATGTCACTTCCTGTTTCAGGGAGGGGAAACAGATTACGAAATGGAGGATGACTCAAGTAAGAATCAGTTCTTATGAACATGACAGAAATAATATAGATGGAACGTGAAGTCGTTTTGGTAAGGAAACTGTAAAAAGCTAGGCATTACTAGTGGGAAACAACATTTTATTTTGATACCATCTATGCCACATCAACTAAGTCACCCCCATCTTCAGGGGGCTGCACTGTCTACGTCTTCAATCATGTGCCATGTTCAAGACTGCCTGCCTACATCACCTTCAAAGCAGTCACAACCAAAACGCCACTCCACTGGGGCAAGGAAATCACCATTTCCAGAGGCCAGAGAACAGCCAGAAGCTACAACATCTCGAGGCTAGCAACTAAGAACGGCAAGAGGAGAAAACAGAAGACAAGCCATTGCCGGCAATGCACCCTGTCTGTGGGACAAGTTACCAATACAGATACGACTGGCCACCTCCATCCTTTACTTCAGGGAGGACCTTAAGCCCCTACTCTTAGGAGAACATTGCACCCACCAATGGCTCCACTTAACCCTTTCAACCATCTGGAGTTCCCCTTCCCCTGATGTCTTATCCATCCCTGCCACGCTGCTACCCTTGCACCCTACTAGTAATGGGTAGATGCATCCCCTTAGTAGAGGACTCTGTTATTTCGCAGCTAGGATTCTGCCCCTTAAATCCCATACGCACATTCATACATGCATGGTGAGAGTAAAACCCTTATACCCAGCATTGCCCTGACACTCAGCACCAGTGAGTAGATACACAAAGGGGCACATTCTATAAAACTAACAAAAATAAAGGTATCAGGTAATATCCCCATAAATAATTGTCCCCATGTATATAGTCGCCGGGAAACGGCATAGGTGACATTATTTAGGGGGGAAATATATGGGGTAAATGGGAGCAGTTTTTGCGGGGGTTCCCCAATCCATATAAAAAATTTGGGGTTTACAGGGGTGTCCCCCGCAGGTTCCATGTGGTAATATGGCTCCAAAAAAAGACACCATTCTTGTATGGAAACATTTTTGCAGGGATATTATCACATCGAATCCAAATAAAAGATAGCAGAGATGCATATTTTTATTTGTGCTAGCTTGAGAAAAATGCAGTTTGCTGTATTCTCAAATTTGACCTATCCGTCAGGGCAAATTGTTCTCTAGCCAATGTATGACAAGACCCCAACACCTACATGGGTGCGGAAAGGGGATTCCGCAGGGAAAGACATGAAAGTGGGACAGCAATGCTTCACAGCACTACTATTCCCCTTAACAAAAGAAAAACGTTGTACAGGTGTTAGTTTTGCATTTTCTGTACATGTATAATGCAATAATGCAATATGTGCTTTGAAATGTGCAGACATGCCCTCTCGCTTACATGCATGAGCAAAGGTGGTAAACATGTCATGTGAATTTGCATACCTATGATTCACACATTGAAATGCCTGTTGTGATTTGGGCACTTCTAATTTCACCCTACGTTGTGATATGCCCTAGAGTCTCTCATCATTTCCTCTAAGTAACGTTTTGAGAATCTTCCCCTAAGCATTAAAATGCTACCAGACTCGGGAGTATAGCTCAGGGGCAACAAAATAGGAAAGGCACAAAAGGGGTGAAGGCTGGAAAGTTTAGCATTAATCTTAACCTGGATAACTCTCCAGACCATGGCGTTTCCTCTGTCATTATATTACAGAAGGGGAAACTCCAGATGCAAATCAGGCTTGGTCCCACCGCAAAAGGGGCATTTCAGCCCCAACTTCTTGGTACCATGCCTGCTGGGCCTAGAGACCCAAGGAACTCCTCACTGGTGATGCTCAATGATGACAAAACATGTCTGGGGATGCTTGTGGTCTTGTTCAGAAGGGATGTGACCTAGCAGATCTTATATCTATAATCTTTCCCCTTGCTGTAATGGCTCGGCTGGTGAACAACAATGATCTAGAGTGTTGCCCAGAGCAATGCCAGAGGTTAGGATTAATTCTAAACCTTCCAGCCATCGCCCCCTTTGTTTTGCTTTGTCAGCCGGAGTATGACGGGTATACCCAGATGTGGATTCCATACCTGCTGCGCCTAGAGACACAAGTTTCTCCTCACTCAAGACACCGGAAATATGTCTGGGGATGCTTGTGGTTTTGTGTAGAAGGGGTGTGACCTAGCACTTCGGTCTCGACTGCCCCTTTTAGGGTGGACCAAGCCTGATTTGCATATGATATGATGTATGATATGTTAGGTTATTTATAACACACTTAATACCCAGAGTCTTCTCAGCACAGATCCGGCGATTGAACCTGTGTTGCTCCATGTCGTCTTGCTTCCAAGGTGAGCTTCTTGCCCCCAAGCAATACTCCCGAGACAAATGGTCTTTCCCCTTTCTGTAATGGCTTGGCAGGCAACAAATGATGGTCTGGTGTGTTTCCCAGAGCTATTCCAGAGGTTAGGATTCGAGCCATCAACCCTTTGTTTTGCTTTGTCAAAATAGAAAAGACACAAAAGGGTTGAGGTAGAAGACATGGAGTTGCATATATATATGGGTTTGTGTGTGGGGTGGGAGGATGTAGGGGGTCAGAAATGTGAGGTGGACAACTTTGTGAAGGGTTTTCAAAAGATGCCATTTTATTAAATGAAAGGGTTGAATAAATGCCACACTAGGACGGCTATGATGTGGATTTATCTGCCTAAAATAAAATAAAGGAAACACTCTAACAAAGGATTTCTGTCCCTCACACTTAAACATACAATAACCCAACAAGGTAATATATGGCCATTTCAAAAACAAAACATATAACAATGTACTTCATAGTATGATGAATGTCTCTCGTTATAATCTGGGTGAATTCCCCTTCCTCTCGTTTAAGCAGGCTTTTGATCAACATTTCCAAAAAGAGAACAAGGAAATCCTGTCTTGTCACACAGTTTCCATACAGTTCTTGTTGATTAAAACATGGCAACACAAGATCCAACACTTTAGAATTGTTCAACAAAGTTTCTTTCTCTTCTACTTTTGTTATCATACACTCAAACAACCTTCTTCCTATAAAGGAAGAAAAAATCCTTAATTCTTAAGGATTACCAAATGTATCTTTTTCAGGAATGTTCTCAAAAATATTTTTTGCTCTAAAGAAAAGGTTAAACAATACTGCAGAAGTGTATACCACATTCAGTTCAGCAATGAAAGTATGTCAGGATTATTCAGCTACAATACTTCAGCAAAACATATCAGTGAAGCTACCACTTCCAAGTTACTTCACAATGCTTCATTAACTTTCATCTGTATTTCTTTATAAACACCACTTCACGATGCTTCATCAACTTCCACCTGGGTTTTGTTAGCACCTCTTTCCAATGCCTTATCAACTTTCACCAGGTTTACTCCCATGCCAGACATACTACTTCTTTGGGTTCTGTTCCGGTATACTCTCCTGCCAGAACAGAATACAGTCTTACCATAATCTCTGACCAGGTATAATCTCTTGCCAGGCCAGATCAAACAATACAATACAAGTACTTATGTGGTAAAAATCAGCTTCTAACAAGGTAGCAATATCTCTTGCTTCACAACACCACATTTAAGATTGTCTTGAGGGAAAACACTATCCACATTGGTGCTATTGATTATGCACCTTTGTTTTCCATACATTTTGCAAGTTATGCTCCTCTTCTTCTGAAACTCCTTGACCAGAAGGGCCACAAAAGTTCCCCTCTTCTTCATAAACCAAATACTGACAATGATTATGTTTCACTCTGACTGTTCCTTGGCTTTGGCTACGTGGGTTTATACCAGTTCCTTTTATAGACTTAGTAAACCATGGGCAACACATTTTACAAACACGTAGATTCTCCTTTGCCCCTCTTGACTTGTTTAATGGTTGTTAGTTTTAATTGGCAATGGAAGTTGGTATTTTGGTTCTTGAATTATTGTCCCTTCTTGTGGACGGTTCTGCGAGTTACATTCATATGTGTATTCAAACCTCTTGGGTTGAATAATCAAGCTCTTATTCCATTTGAGCCTTTCAAAATCAGTTTGGCTTACACAATACTGATGAGCTTGATTTCTGTTAGTTTGGTATTCAAAATTACATCTTTTCATGTGTTTCCTTCTATACATGCTGTTCCCAGCTTTATAGCACCTGGCCTGAGCAAAAAGTGGTTACAGAGTATTTCTGGAATCACAATAGCTTAGTGATCTCACCGGGTCTGGTGTGCGCGTCAGTTCTCCTCACTGCTTCCATGCCTTCTGTTTTAGCTGTTTCCTGTGATCTGTCAACCTGCTGCTTTCACTCTGCTGAGGTACGCGCCAATCACACACAGAGCTTTCTCGGCTCCAATGGCACTTTGGTGCTCGCCTGCCACCGGAGAAAGCCTTACTTTTGGGAAAGCATTCCAAATTTTTGCTTCCCTCAGAGCAGCCTCTGCAAATCAGGTTTCCAGGGGGAAAGCTTCCTTCTTCGAGGCTTCCCGCTGCGCGACCTCTGCAAATAGGGCTTCTGGAGATGTAAACCCTCTTAGAACCGGCAACTGCATGCCACTTGACAACGGTCCTGGCGTCTTCTACCTCCTCCGATTCTGCTCCTGCTGCATCGTGAAGAGTTCACAACTCCTCCACCCACAACTAAAACTCTGCTCCTTCTGATCTCTCTTAGCCTGAACCTGATGGGGCCTTATGAGCCTCCCAGTCTCCCTCAGGTGTTGGTCAGTCCCATTAACAAGCTGCACTTTGTAGCTGTGTTCCTTTTCAGCCCTCTTCTTTGTCCTAGAACATTTGGGATTACGGGACTTTGAGTTCATAATGTAAACATCACTTTTTCTACTGCAAATGTTGCTTTCATGCACATTTCTTTCCCTAATTATTTTCTCCATAGGAATTTCACAAGGATACATTGAAAGACTTGGCTTGACAGAGAAATAAAGATCTTCAGAGTTTAGATTGACATCATTTACAGACGTAGCTCTACTATTCTTTTGAGAGGCAGGGGAACATCTAATTTGTTTTCGAATTGTTTTCATTTCTCCCAATGCCTATGGGTTTATGTGTAATAAATATGTTTTCTGAACAGTGATATAAATAACTGAATGGTTACCTCAAGGACTCACCAATAGTTTTCTTCCTTTCCTTGCTTCCTCTTTGCCCAGGGAATATGTCCAACAGGGGGGTTAAAGCGAAGGCCTCCCTAAGTCCCTTCCTCCGCCTCTTGGTCAAGATTAGAGGAGGGGAAAGGCCTCAGGAAAACCCTCTTGGGGAGAAAACCCTGTGTCGACAGCTGCTGAAGTGATGTCGTCTAGACGGCGAAGATTCAGGAAACTGCAGGTTGAAAGCCGTTGAAAAGCCGTCTGTAAAAGTGAGTGGTTGATCTATCAGGCTGGAAGGGAAGTCCTCCGGTAAGAACCTGATGGGATCAAAAACGGGGACGTATAAGGAAGTACGGCAAGAACAAGCACCGAGAGGGCGGGTGGACCACAGGACTCAAGGCTCCTAAATATTGTAAACGGAAAGAAAGAGTCAATTTGAATTCCCTATCAGACCTTGAAATCCCTGATATTCTATCCTACGTACCGAACACTACGGGGTGAAACTCTTTGGCGGACTGCTCCGCGATTTCCAGATCGTAGCTGGTGAGAGTAAGAGCGGAGGCTAGAGTCCCCTGCTTCGGGAAGGAGCCAGGAGAGAGGGTCAAGTCTGAATAAGGGAAGTAAGTAGGACAGAATTAGAAGGAAGGAATATAGAACACAGAAAGGTTTAGTCACAAACTTCGTAGAAACAAACTCACGTAGCATTGGCAATGAAGAGTAGCAACGCGTCCGCGCATTGTTGACATAAACAGATGAACTGAATGTCGAGCAGGAGGGCGGTCCTTCCTCGGTGCTGGGCTGTTCAACGTCTAGACCCACACCTTCCGTAGCGGCGGCTATCTTGGTAGTAAAAATGGCCGAAATCTGCCTATGGGACCAACGATGCCACAGTGACCATGGTCTCCGAAGAGGCGTGACATTATGACTATTTTCACCCATTTTAAGATGTTCACTTGGGACATTAAAACCTCTCTCTGACAGCAAGTCATTACAGATTTTGGCATCAGTGATAGCTCTTTCTTAGAGGAAGACAAATACTGCTTCTCAGCCCCAGCAGAGTCCTCCTTTACCCCTGGGCACTTTCGCCTCCCAGATGATCCTCCCACCAAACCCCCCCCTCCCCTCCAATTTACGATCAGAAAGTATCTGCCTTACCCTGGCCACCTGGGTGGAAACTTTAATCAGGTCTCCACAGAATTACTCACAGGGCACTAGCCGTAGATCAAATGAATGCTGATCTAGAAAAAGGGAAAACCGGACCCCACGTAACAACCATTTCCTTGCTGTGAAAGTAGTTTCTAGTATAATGGAGAGAAGCACTAGCATGAGTGAATGCATTGTTGTGTGATGACCCAGAGCAATGCTTGGAAAATCCCTGAAGTCTAATGGCCAGAATTGTGGGGGTCATTGTTTTTGCAGGTGCCTCCTGCAAAAATACAGGATGTAAAGAGGGACTTCCATGCCAAATGTCAGCAGTGACGGCGACAAGGATTGGCTGGGTGCAAAAAGGTGTATGTGGGGAACCCAGTGGGAGAGGGGGAATATGGAAGAGGATGGAAAAACGTCCCCACAAGCGCCATAGGTGTAATGATGAAAAATGCACTGATGTGAGGTGCACGACATGTGGGAGCTGTGTGATGTCACTGCATCATGTTTGAGATGCTTAAATGGTTTACGTCTTGCATATACAGACCCTCATTTTCATTCTGGGTCATTACAGAGGTTCAAGGGTGGAACATATTTTCTTGGGGGATAGTGACATCTTGGGCATGAAGATCATTTGGTGGGATGGTGTAGATTTTGTCTGGAAGTGGCTGGCTGTGTTGAATGTTTACTACAATGCTGTTGTGGTTTGGTGGACTGCCTATCTGCAATTATTAAGTGTATTGAACCCCATTGTGTCTCTAAGAAAGTGGGAGTTGTGGTCATGGGTGTTATTAATTCAGAATGTCTGGATGTTTCCTGGTACAACCAAGGAATTTTTCAGCAATGCCCACAGAATGCCAACGTTAAGGGGAGATTGATAGGCTCTTTTTTTGACAAATGTGATTTAAAACCTTTAAATGGCAGAATTGAGGGGGCTATTCCGCCACAATACACCTGGTTTAGCGGCACCCATCTTTCAACTCTGGATTACGTGTTTACATGTGAGTACATGTTAGCCAGCTTTCATGTCTTGAAGGTGACACGCAGCCAGGGCAGTGATCATTCGCAGTTGCTGACGTCATTGGCAGGGATTCATTGAGTGGGGCCCATGATACAGCCTATGGCCCTTATTGAGGTTAGACCAGAGACCAGGCTATCTTGTGGCACCCCAACATTGCAGACCGCTTTAATGTCAAAGTAGAACAAGATTGATTGCATAGAGCCTTTGTTTATATGCTCTCTGACACCTTTGGTCCACATTTTCAGACTATATTGTACAGTCTAATACTCCCAAGATGTTAAGTCAAAATTTCCCGACTTTACGCACAAATACAACATAGCTGTGTGTCAAACAAAAAGAAAATAAAGACAAGACATTAGAAAAGTCAGAAAGCTTGACCCTGAATCAATTATATTTAAAAGGCAACTAACTCAAACTTACAGAAATGTGCTAAAAAGCCACAGGAATTTACCATTTCAAAGGGACGCTGAGTGCATGTTATCTGCCTTAAGCACAAGAGACTTGTTGAATTCTTGGAGGCTAATTCAAGGAAGAATGGCTCAAATATCTTTACAAGCACAGCCAATATCGAGGGCTGTATGGGAAGCCTATTTTAGCAACTTGTACGGTTCTGTGGATGTGGTGTTCGACCCCAATGTGGCTTCCCGTGTGACACTGGTGTTTCCCCCCTTATGGGAGAACTTGGAAATTGCTATTGAGGGGATTTTGTGGCCAAATAAGAGGGCAAAACATTTGAATGCCCCAGGCCCTATTGGGCTGACGAATTTTACTCTAAAATCGGCTCTGCTGATATGGGCGGAGGTGCTGTTGCAATTGCTCTGTAATGTCTTGGTGAGCCATCAGTTTCCGCCGACTTAGTTGTGTTTATAGTAATAGTTGTGGTCATCTTCAAAAAGCGAGCTAGAGCGGATCCTGCAAACTACCGCTCTGTCTCCAGTTTGAATGCCTCATACAAGATCTTTTCGAGATTTTAACTGCAGGCTCTGGAACACTTGGCGGAGGACTCTGGTAAATTGGATAGCAACCAAACTGGTTTTAGAAAGAGTACAAGCACATCCCTCAATTGTTTTCTAATCCGCCTGTTGGCCAAACAAGGGCTTCGACCAAAGCGTAGTTTGTATGTGGCTTTCTTGGATAATAGGAAGGCATTTGACTGTGTAGATCACTTGTGTCTATGGAAGATGTAAAGAGATTGGATTTGCCCTGAATATTTGGTCAGTATTCTGGAGCAGCTACGTTCAGATATCCGTTTGAAGGACCGATTAGACCAAAGGTGGAACTATACTGAATGGATTTTTGTGGCACGTGGACTTGGACAGGGCGGTGTGCCAGCACCTTTTTTATTCAATTTGTATATTCTGGGAATAGGAACTGCTTTAGGTACTATTACTGCAAATTCAACCTAATTGGGGTTCGTTAAATTGCAGTATCTTTTATATGCAGACAATGTTGTCTCATTAGATTATACTGCAGTGGGTTTGCAGAGCTCCTTGACTGTGTTGGGTGAATATTTAAAGGACCATGGCTTGTACATTAATGTTCCCAAATCCAAGGTCCTGATTATGAATCAGTGTAAGCCTTTGTCTGGGAAAACAAGCTTCTGTTGGTACATCGACAGCCAAAGAATGGAGAAAGTTGCTGAATTTGCATACTTGGGTGTAGTGTTTAAAGCCAAGAAACCAGTGGTCCTGGCAAATCGGGCCCTTGAACTAAAGGCCATCTCGGCCGCAACCCAACTCAGAGATTTTGACAAACAATATGGCTGGCTTTCTCTTGCCCCAGTGATTAAAATGTACAATCAAATATTGGTCCCCAGATCGATCTATGGGGCAGAGTTATGGGAGGGGGTTTTATTGTGGTCGAAAGTGGAAGCAATAATTTGGAAGCTTGTTTTATCACTCCCTCTCTGCAATCCCTAAGCCGCGATCTGGCATATTTTGGCTCTCATTCCATTGGTGGCCATGATGTCTTGGCGAACAGTGCCGTTACAAAGAAGTATTTTATTTCACCCCAGTGGGCACATTATTTGAACAGCTAAATATGCCTGCTACTCGAGGTGAATGGATTAATCTGGACAAATTAATCAGTGGCTCTCTGACTATTCTTCAACTGAATGATGTATCGTTGGGCAATCTATAATGCACTCCTACGAAGGTTAAAAAGAAAATTATGAAAACGATGACATCTTGTCTAGAATCGTATACAATCTTTGACCATTTAGCCCTCATGAAATCTGCAGAGCCTCTAGAATTCACAACCCTTTTAGGTTTGCACCTGTTAACCCTGCATTTCTGTTCTGAGAGAAATATGAGTAAATCACGGAACAAGGCAACATCCCTCCCGCCAGCATGAAGCAGTGGAGAGAGTGCGGGCCACAAAGCCCAGCATATGCAAAGCATGGGACCCTTAAATGTGAGAGTCCGTTATAATCAGGTTGAACTAGTGTTGGCTGAGTCACGAGGCCACATGGTTCTTCTAAATATCAAGTACCTTAAGTGCCAGGCTATTATTGAAGTTCATGTAAAAAGGACGAGTATAATCGTCCTTGCAAATATGTGTCACTTATTCATGACATATATTAGGCTGGAAGAGAGAAAACACATACATCTGTCTCGCTTTGTTTATGCCTCCATTTCATTATCAATCAACAGACAACATGAACAGCACTTCAAGGGATGACCCCTGGTCATACGGGTATGCATTCTCTGAGGGGGTCCTACTTACTGCACCACAACTGACCCCCTAGTCAGGGTGTGTGCTGCAAGGTAGGTATATGGTGTGCTTATAGAAAAAAGGGGGCTAGTTGCCTTCTTTTTTGCTAAAGAGGGGCTTGACTCAAAAAGGCGTTAATTACAGGGAGAAGAGAGAGTCATAAGCTACCCCTATTACACCGTTTAGACTGTGGTGGGTTTTCAAAAGGCAGGAAGCTAGTTTGTAAATGCTAGCTATCGAAAGTCACAAAAAATGGGAGTGGATAGAAAATTTGGTTTATTCAGACATACATATAGAATATAGAATTCATAGTAAAGAATACACAGTTTGAAAAGAAAGATCACATGCAAGCCTAGTTTGGCTTGTAACAAAAGAACACAAAAAATGGAAATAAGTACAAAACTGTTGTTACATCACAGTTTGGTAGGTGAGGGTTAGTAACATATATTGTGGATTTCAAATACTACAATCAGATTGGTAGTATGTCATAGTGGTCGACACATTGTTATGGGTGTTTCTGGTTCAGAGGGTATTCAACCTTCACTGAGTAGATAATGTTCACAGATGAAGGGTCCGAACATTCATCAGGACGTGGTTGGGAACGCCTATTGGGAGGGAGGGAGAGGAGAGTATGTCAAGAGGAAAAAGTGTGACCACACGTGGGATACGTATGAAAACAGTGCTGCACTATAGGAAACCTACCTATGTTCTGTCAATGGTTGAAAAGATAAACTAGGATTGTGTGTTCCTTGTTCATTTTGGTTGACTAATGAGGTAATGCCTTAATGCAGAGAGCCACATGTGGGTGGGATTTGGGAAAGGATGTGTGGGTTCTGGCTTGATTATGGCGTTTACTCCACGGTGGTGGGGCGAATATGGCCGATAATGGCCTGTCAGCCCAAGCCATGGTAAACCCAAGAGAAGCGAGGGCCTTAGCGAAGGCTGTGAGCCATTACTGGCCATGCTCACCCACTGCCAGGGCATGAAAGCCATTCACACATCAGGGTTCAGCTGGGATGCAAATTGCTTTCTTTTTTTCCTCTGGAGATTGGCTGCCGTAAGCGATGCAAATCTCTGAAGGAAGAAAAACACAAAAAAAAGAAACCAGGATGGCCGCTGCCATAGGGAAAACCATTTCTGTGGCGGCGGTCAGAGCAGGAGGTGCGCAGGACCTGCAGGTAAATAGGGAGAGAAGGAGGGTGTGTTGAAGAGATTTGAGTTTGGTTTGGTTGTGTGGGGGAGTGGGGAGGCAACAGGGAGAGGCTCCCTGTTGCCTGCTCACATAAAAAAAGAAAAAGAAAATACAGCCACCCGAGGAAGGGCCTCAAGTAGATGTTTATTCTAGCCCACTGTTCCAGCCACTTGATTTGCTGATGGCCATTACCCGGGTGCAAATACTGGGTAGGAATCAGTGCTGTGGATATATAATAGTGAAACTTATGGGAACAAACTCTGAGGATACCTAAGTGTACCCATGTTCCATACATGTGAAAAATGTGAAAGTATATATGTTAGAAAGTCTGTTCAACTCTCTCTTCTTGTTTGACAAGTAAAACAAATACTACTTTATTTCTGAACAGTAAGGGCCTGTTTCCCAAATCATTTTCCCATGGGATTTCACCATTATAAAACGCTTCTGTGAACCAGGCCCTTAAGGTGTTTCATCTAATACATAACAGCATGTTGCACCCTTTCTGATAATACAACCGACAAGCGATTATACAGGCATCACAAATGTGTGATTAGCACACCCACTCTTGCCTGCTTTCCTTGCATTCCTTTGCTTGCAAGCTGGCATTTATAATAGGAAAGCAAAATTAAAAAATCCAGACATCAGAGCTAAAAACAGCTCACACCTGGCATGGGCCATAGTTAGAATTATTTGGTTATTAAACTGTGGCAAACATCATAATTGTAAGTGTGATCTGTTAATTCGACAGACAACTTTACGGCGTCTGATGTGACATGTGAGCAGTCCACTCAGTCCACATTTTCTTTTTTTCTTTGCACTCTGGTACCTAGAGTTCTAAAGACATAAGCATATGGAATCTGTACAAGAATGGAAAGCATTGAGCAAGGCAGGAGTAAAGATATATATATTTGCTTTCCAAACACCGTACAGACCAAGATAGTGGTGGTAAAAAAAGTGGGCACGGAATGCTGTGATGTGATATGATATGGCATTTGTAACGTGCCTATAAACAAGTGTTTCAAGGTGTGATGAGGCAAGGAAATGGGAACAGAGACAACGATCTTACTTGGCCAAGTGACATTGAGATTGCACAAGTGCATGGCAGGAGGAAGGGGAAAAGTGCCAAGGGAAAGGGGAGGGGGCAGTGCGGTACATGGGATCAAAACAATAACAAGAAGTGCGGCCAGCAGGTGGCAGGTGCAAGGGTAAGTGCAGACAGCAGGTGTCCAAACTTGCAGGTTGTGGGACTGCAGGGTTACAGATACAGACCTAAGTGCAAGGGTTGCCTGGTGGTAGTGCAGGTGTGCAAATGGGCGGATAGGGACCAGGGCCTGAAATCAGAGGGTAGCCAGGTGACCAGTACAGTATCAGACAGAAAATCAGCAGGGGAGAGGAAGAGAGAAGGCAGAAGCAAAGAGGAAGGTCTTGAGCGTCTTCTGGAACTGGTCTTGGTCTTTGCTTTATGGTCATTAACACTTTGCATGTACACATTAATAGGACCCCTCTTATTGGAAAAACAAAAACTACAAGGCCCACAATGCAAACCGCTGTTTATTGAAAATCAATGCTGGTTGCCGGAGGAAAGTGTTCCATGGAACCAATAAGCAAATACTTTAGGATACTGTTTATGCACTTTAGACTTAATCTCTTTGCAACTAAAGTGAGGATGAAAAATTGGAAAAAACCCACTGGTGAAGTAAAAGACATTTGATACAGATTTTTCAGATCAGATATTGAATATGAATCTTTGAAGCATCTGACAATACACAGCCCCTTTTATTTTTACAACCCAAGCTCAAGTACTTGAGCTAGTATGATATAAAAGAATTGGTACATAACTCTCATATGCTTTGGCGACAATGCATGGAAGGGCACAGTAAATCTTTATTGATGGCCTTATTCCATTTTCTCAAAATTGTAGAAGACAATCTTGGCTCATGGGAAAGCTGCCAAAATAGAGATTCTGGTGGCTTAGACGAGCTAAGGGTGATATGACTACCGACATCAAGGAAAGTGAACTAAGGGTATTATACCACTTGATGAGGTTGCCTATCTGCCTGGAACTAAATGTACAGATGTCTTTTCTGAATATGTAAAACACAGCTAGGATGTAGAACCACACTTTCTCATTGAACTGAGTGATGTATTGACATGGTTGCGTCCGATTGTCAATTGTTCTGAAACTAGGGTGTTGAAATTCCCCCGAAGCCATAAGTGTTGGAAAGTGAATGTAATAATCAGTTCTTATTTTTAATGCTATGTATTTTCATTCTTTGGTGTTTTGTTTTAATGATGTAGTTTTATTTAATCATTGTGTACGTGTTGTAAAGATGTTATTATCAAACATAACAATAAATTAAAAATACATTAAAAAAAAAAGCAAATACATTACGCCCTTTTGGAATTCGGCATGTTCCATCAGTGCCAGCCTCCAGGCCTTTATCCCTGTGGAAGTCGATCAGTACTGGTCATGCAGGACTTGTAGTGATGAAACATCCATAATATGACATAGAGCCACAAAAAATGTCACTGGTACAACATCTCACGTATGCAATGGCACATCACTGGAACTCTGTGTGCTGGCATTTCTTCAAGATGACGTAATATAACTAAGTGATCTCAGATAGATCTGCGTGCTTCTGTCCCAAATGCATTTGTATGCATGTTGTTACTTTAATGAACACCTAAGCTTTGCTTTGTTCCCTCTCCTTCAGACCACCATAGACTTCCACTGAGGCCCACACGGATCTGTGAAATTCCATCGCCTTGGGTATGTCACAGCTTTTTTGTGGCATTTTTAATGGGGCCAAGGTCCGCCATACTCCCATTCTCCTGCCTCACCCTCAAATGTCACCTTTCTCTGATTCCTGATACAAACCCCACTCTTAAATAACCAATAAAAAGCGAGACTGTGCCAAGCTCATTATCCACCGGTATCCACTCAGCCATGAATACTCTTAAATTCTGCGAACAGATTTGATGAAATGTCCCTTAAGAAATGCAGTGAATGGTCTGCAGTGGGCTGAAAATATTACTGTATTGCTCATTTAGTGCTGCACACGCATAGGTCCCAGAGTGCTGAAATAATTGAAATAAATATTAGCCCAATGAGTGGTGCTCAATATATCGACCTCGGAAGGATGAAAGGCTGAGCTGTCCCTGCCAGGATTCAAACTTGCCACAGCAGGTTACGCAGAGATATCCGTGGCGAGCACTTAGCTCACCTGGCTATCTGACCTGCTATGGGGGATACCGGCCCACACATCTATGTGCACCTTGCCTCCTCACTTTTTTTCATTCAGATTCAAGAGGTTTTTTTTGTTTTTTTTTTCCCTGCCATTTTGGTCACTTGTTTCAATTGATGGACATACACCCAAGTTAGAATTCAAAAGTGCACAGTAGTTTGTCAAACACCTTCAGTGCTAAATATGAGTGTGTTCGTCCTGTTTGCAAAGACTTGCACAGAGCTCAGCGTTTAAGGCAGAGGCGTTGCTAGGGGTGGGGGCTAAGGGGGCTATAGCCCCTGATCTTTTGGTTGTAGCCCCGGATAGAATCTCAGGAGCTACAACCAAAAGGCTAGCTAGCCCCCAGTCCCAACAGTTCCAACATCAGCCCAGCCCCGGGTCTTTTACAGACCTAGCAACACCCCTGGTTTAAGGGGTTACATGTTCATACTCAGTAGTCGCATGACTGTGGTGCAGCCAAGCACTCCAAGGAGTTCTGCTGCCGGACAAGCTACTAGGTATGAAATCTCATTATTGCAGAATGCTGTGGCTCCTTCCATTCTCCATCCCCCATTTGGTGCCCACATGACCCCTCTATTGCGCCAGATGCACTGGCTGCCAGTTGCCCAAGGAATTGTGTTTAAATCAATGTGCATGGTGGTGCACAGGGCCTTCTATGGTGTTGGAGCCGAATATTTGCAGGCTAAATGTACTCACTATCAACCCACTCGTGCCCTCCGCTCTCAAGGGACTTGTCGACTGTCGGTACCTCGCTTTAGATTTGCTCGCAAAGCTGGCTGTGCATTCTCGGTATCAGCGGCTAAGGAATGGAATCATTTGCCTCTATCCTTGCGCGAGACTATCGACCATCTCACTTATCGGCGCAACCTGAAAACGTTACTGTTTTAATTTATGTTCCTGTTCATCTGCTGGCTTTTCTGCTCCACCTCTCTCCTAGCGCCATGATACCTACGGGTGGGCGTGCGCGCTATAAATTTCAATGACATAACATAACATCATACTTTTACCATCTGCCCGTGCCATAGTGAAGACCCCAGTAGCGTGAGCTCTGCCTTTGTTTTCTCCTGAGCATGCAAGATTGGATTTAATAGATGACAGCGTTTGCAAGTGTAGAGGGGCGGGCAGCATGTTCTCCTATGGTAAACAGACCTCAAGTATTGATTGTCTGCATCGATAGGTGTTATTATTGCTTGACATAATAATAGTTGTTTTATTGACCGTTGAAGGAGGACAGAACATGCCACCACAGCCAGGATGTGAACACGTGCCCTAGAGAGCTCATACATTAATGCGGCGGCCCTTAACCTACTGAGTAATGTGACCAACGTTGACTTGCATTTTAAGTTATAGGCTGGCTGCAGCACAGATCTAAACACAATGCACTCATCATTTATTAATTTGCATCACTAAGTATGTATTTTTTGGCAACTTTTTAACTAGTTAACCATGTTCACTGGGTGCAGTTCAGTGATTTTAGTATATACTCAGTGAGTTCCCTCCTCTGCAGGGGGTCATTTATTGCACTGCACAATAACGATTAGGTTTGCAGCATGCGGCTTTTTCAGATGTGCGCTATCTGTTGTGCCCCTTGGTCTTTCAGTGACAATCATACTTATTTTGTCTAATGTGTTTCTATTCACATTTCTTATATATTGTCAGATTTGTTCGCTGAGAGGTTTGCATTTTTAAAACAGAAAACATTGAAAACACAGCACTAGCTTTACTTTTTGTAAACAAAAACAAAAAAAACTATGCACAAAGCAGCATACAGTGGTGTAACATGAGAAGGGAGGACATTTCGACCGCTGCCTAAACGTGGATAACCAGGGAACCCAGCAACCTTCACAGCTTCCACGCCTGAGGAAAAAAAAATGTTGAAATATGAAACACATACACCATGTAAAAACACTTCACAACTCTGTCCTATCATCCATAGCTACCAAAACTAGAACCAGATAGACGTGCTTCTTGTGGCCACTGCACACAAAAAAACTCCATTCGCTGTTTAAAAGACTACAGTATTTGCCATACATTAAAATCCATGTGTTCATTTTTATGGCGCATAACACAGGATGATGCGTTTCTTAAGCCAATGGCAATGTCATAGCTTCCCTTCTCATAGAAATAAATGATTACGTAACACTTGGCACGTGATTGGTGGGTAGGTCAGGGCGAGGCTGCAGCATGATGGGAAGGAGGCATGGGAGCATGTGATTATGAGGTTTGGGTCTATTTGACCTAAAACATTTGACCTAGTCACATTTAATCACATTTATTTGACCTTTTTTGGGTCTAAAATGCAGGGGGAGACCCCCCCACCCGCAACTCCCCTACTTCCCCTCAACCTAATCTACACCCTTACCTACCCCCATATATATTTAATTCAATTTGACTGAAAAAAAGGTTAAAAGAATTCGATCAAATGTTTTAGGTCAATTTTGCTAATAACGATTATGAATGGGACAAGCAATACAATGGAAGTTATAAAAGCACAGCTGTCAGAGAAAGATATAGCTTCTGCTATATTAAAACATCTGTAATAAAGTGCTCAGCCCTGACTAGGCGCTATCCCTTTTAGCCAGGTACATTGCATTGCATGCTGGTAAACACCTGCCCCTTCCCCCACGCTCCCCGAGGTTATAGACTAGGCCCCCGGGCAGTATCCATTGGCTCTCAAGATGTTTTAATCCATCGCTCAGCTATAGCCCTGAACCCTGTCAATGCTGGCGAGTTGCGCTATATCAAAATTGCAAATAAATAAACAAATAATTCATGGCCTGTAGTTCTCTGCCAGAGCTGTGCTGCCCAATCTACAGCAGGCTGCAATTCTCCTAATCTGCCTCCCTCCCTAGGTTGGCAGGAAGTGCACCTCCTCTGGAGGCATCAGGTCTGTAATGAGGCAACCGGTGTTCTTTCCCCTTCTCCTTTCTTTTATTAGTAATGCAGTCACTGCTCACCCTGAGCCTTCGAGCCATGGTTCATTAGGGAGCGATGGTAAATATCCGAGATTTTATATGCCGTAACGTCGTTATACACAACAAAATGGGAAATAAAAGAATAACCGCGAAAAAGCGAGACTGTGCCAAGCTCATTACCCGCAGGTAGTGCTGCACTCCTGCCAGCCAGGAAGACTGTCTGAGTTCGGGCTGCCATCGCCGCAGAATTGATCAGCGCAGCTGTGCTACACACAGATCTGAATGTAAATGTCCAATTTTATCCGTCGAAAACAGTGTAAGATGGGGTGCTGGATCCCTGGGAGGCAAGCGAGGCCATTAAACAAGATATGCTTCCAGGTCCCACTGGTAAGTGGCGGGTTAGAAGAAGGACAAGGACTCTGGTCTTCCATTTTTAGGTTTGTTGTTTATTAAAAGAAAAATGAAAACTCCTGACTTTCTCTAATCTGCAGGTGTTCCCTGCCTAACAGAAACTAACTGGGGTGCCGGTCCATCGTCACTGAGTCCAACATGAACATTTGTCCTCTGTCCAAACTAATCTAGCCGGTCCCTGACAGTATCAAAACAACTAAGGCACAGCAGAATGGCTGCCTTCACCTGTGGGCTGCTTTTTCAACAAGTTCTCTTTAGTAAAGTATTTATAGGTGGTTCTTGGTAAGTCACGTTATCAAGCCGTATAGTTCAGATATAGGGCTCTTCATATTTTCAACAGTGTCTTTTACATGTTGGTGCTCCCTTTCCTTTTCATTCTTCTCTCTCGGGATCTTATTTGCTTCTCTCCCCCTTTTTCCTTGAGGCAATTCTGTTCTTCTCTTGTTAGTTAAACTTGAGACTTTCTCTTTACTCAATGTTCAATCCTTTCCTTGACTAGGACAAATTGAACTGTTCCAATTATAGCTCTCACTCCTGTAATGATTTTCATTATTTTCTACCGCTGGGCCGAGTATGAGTATCCAAGTGATGATTCTCACTCTTCTCCAAAACTCGGTCCATACTGGGACAAGTATGAGTGTTCCACTTGTTCTCCAGCATGTCTCTGCCATGGATTCACATGCTCATGTATATTTCCATTCGCCAGGCCGAGAATCCTTGCTAAAAGAAAAAATAGTTTCACATTCACTAAAGACTCTATTTCTCCTGTAAACCAATCACTGTCCTCTGGGTCATACTTTGCCCATCCAATGACAGTCCTCTCCCTAAGCCCCTCCTCTGGCAGCCATCTTCAGATTTTTACCATACTCTTCAGTGTTGAAGTCCTTGAGTTTGCTCTCAGAGCTATTTGTACGTTTCTGACAGAAACATTTCTATTTTTTGTTTCAAAGAAGCCTGTGTGCTCTTTCCTTCATCTGCCAACAGCAGATATCTGTTGTAGGTTTAGTTCTGCACCCCTCAAGTGTGAAAATCTTCAAAGATTCTACAAGTCCTTTGGGCCTACTTTGCGACCTCCACCCATGACAGAGGAGAAGAAAGAAGGAAGGTCCCTCTTCAGGCCCTGCACCAAATGCGGACTATGGAACATATTTGTGGAGGACAAGCACCTGCAATGCCTCTACTGCCTGCACTTGGACCACAAGCAGATAGAGTGCCAGATATGCCTCAGATTCTCCAAAATCTAAAAAGACAACAAAGGATAGGCATAGTGGGCTGGCAGCATTGCTTAATGCCAAGGCCTCTGACGCGTGCTCCGAGCACAGTCATGCCCCACCCAGGACCGACAGCTCAGATGAGAGGTCTTTTAAGTCCTTTGAGAAGGCCTCATCTGTGGGGTCCAAGATAAGGCCAAGAGCTACAGGTCCGAGTCCACTGGGTTTTCCATGGAAGTGGGTCCCAAAAGTGGATAGGGTGCGATCAACAACACCTTCCACCTCCATTGCCAGCCAACAATCAAGCTCCTCTTCATCTACCCCGGCTAAACTATGTGAGAAATCTGAGAAGCCGCAAACGGAGGAGAAGAAGGCCGAACAGCATAAGCATGCTCAACTGGCACAGGCTAAGACCTCGTTGGCTACTCTATCAACGACTGCTACTGCCACGACAGCTAAGGGTGCTGATCCTTCGAGGATAGCCCCCATGGATCAGAAGGTATCCTTATCCCAAGGCATGAAACATCCGCATTGACTTTGGTGAAGTTTGCAGGCACGCCAGAAGGGGTAAATCCTGCTCAGGCTCCGGTCTAAGACCCTCAGGGGGGAAAAAGTGTGCAGCGAGGAGGACCTGAAACAGCCCTCCCAGGCCGTCATCCAAACCATGGAGGTCTCATCCACGGATGACGAAGACCAGGAGTCCCTACATATGGTCCACGAGGACGTTGAAGAAGAGGATGACGGCAACAACAACGCCGGGCCTAGCTTTCCTGTTCTGACTTCTCAGCAAAGGGACATTTCTTTTCTGTCGACCTTCCACATCTTGCTGTCAGAGATCCAGTTGAGGATGCCTGTGGCTCCAGTACCTGTGGTCCCTCATGTCCCCGATCAGCCTCCAGTGAAGAAGAGGAAGCGTCATCCGATGCCCCCATTTCAACCCCTGCCACCAGGCTGGGTCCCTTCTCCCCCAGCAGACACAGACACGGGTACAGGGAAATATACTGCCATGAACATGGATGACGACGAGGATATTGTCACGGCAGACAGTGAATCTCCACATTTGGATGCTCCACATAGGAGTCCCCACCGGATGAGGTTGGGTCATTCCACTCCATGATCTCCAGAGCCTCTGAGCTTTTCCAGCTAGTGCTTGAGGAAACCAAGAAGAAGGGCTTATTGTACCAGCGGCGCTAGGCCAGGAGGAAGACAATCATGGTGGTGCCCCTTCTGGACAATGTTTGGGAAGAGGGACTGGCCCTTATGAAGAACCCTGGCAAATGGGATAGACTAGAGATGAAATATCAGGTGCCAGGCTCCTCAACCAAGTGCCTGAGGTTGCAGCCATCACCATATTCAGTGGTATCGGCATCCACGAGGAAATAGTCGGCTAAATAGTCCTCATTGTCTTTGGTCCCTCCGTATAGTGAGGGTAAGAGTATGGGAACCATAGGAAAGAAGGTTATTTACACCACAGCATCCGCTATCAAGGCGACCAATGCACTGTCGATCCTGGCCAGGTACGACAGAGAGTTGTGGTACAAGGTGGGGCCTATGCTGGAGTTCCTCCCCGACGATAAGAAGATGGAGGCAATTGTTCTCTTGCAGGAAGGGGAGGTAGCCTCTGATCACACCATCACAGTGGCATTGGACGTCACCGACACATGGTCCTGGCAAATGGGGAACGGTGTCTGCCTTTGTTGCCAAGGCTGGATGAAGGCCACAAATTTCCATCAGGAGGTCCAAGCAAAGGTTCTGGACATGTCCTATGATAGAGAGAATATATTTGGGAAAGTGATCAACGAGTCCCTCCAGGCTATCAAAGCGGATATGTAGACGGTCCGTTCCCTGGGCACTCTCCAGCAGCACTGCTCTTCTTTTTGCTCCTCCAGGGGAAAGTCGAGCAGGTCTTCAAAAGGTTTCTCCACATTGTACCATCAGCCTTCCAGATCCACAAGTCAGGAAGCCTACAGAGGCCATTCCCAGGACTACGGTAGCAAAAGACAGCATTGCCGTCACCCACAGGGCAGGACGCCAGCGCTGAAGCAAGCCAGTACTGACCGGGACGTAGAGGCCCCCACTTGTGCACCCTGGTGGGAGGCCAGCTGACGAAGTTCGTCAGCGAGTGGGAGAAGATCACTGACAGATGGGTGCTGGACGCTCTCGACAAGGACACACCCTGGAGTTTCAACGCATGTGTCAGCGGATTCCTCCAGTTAGCCATCAGGAGCAGCACATCCCACAGCTCTTGGAAGAGGTACTGGCCTTGCTGCAAAAAGGGGCGATAGAGCTAGTTCCTCAATGGCTCGGATGTCTATTCCAGATACTTTCTGGTCAGAAAGAAGACAGGGGGCTGGAGGCCCATCTTAGACCTACAACATCTGAACAAATCCCTAAAGTCCCAAAAGCTCAGGATGGTCACGTTGCAACACGTGTTTGGCCAACTGGAAACCGGAGACTTCTTGACGTTGTTGGACCTGGAGGATGCCTACTTCCACGTCCCCATTCACAAAAAGCATCAGAATGTTCTAAATTTCATGGTGCAGGGACGGCATTGCCAGTTCAAGGCCCTAACTTTCAGCATGAAGTCCGCCCCCAGAGTGTTCATGAAATGTCTGGCACCAGTGGTAGCCCATCTGCATCTATATGGCATACACCTATACCCGTACCTGGATGACTGGCTGATTCGTGCCCTCTCGTGGGAGCTTGCCGACAGGCACACAGAAATGACCGTCCAGCTACTGATGGATATTGGATTCTCCATCAACTATCGAAAGTCCTGCTTAGTGTCATCACAGAACACACTGTTCCGAGGCGCCAGACTCAATACAGTGTCTTGCCTGACATCACCCTCGGAGGAGAGGTTAGCATCCATTCAAGGAAAGGTGTAACAACTGTCATCGATGAACACAGCCACAGTGCAGGCCATCAAGTCATTACTGGGCATGATGTCATCTTGCATCTACCTCAACTGGCTCTGCAGGTTGCATATGCGACCCCTTCAGGAATTCCTGGATGCCTGCTGGATACAGGTGTCCGGAAGCTTCGCGGACAAGTTCTCTCCCAATTATGAGTTTAGACGGGCGATAGGATGGTGGGGCATCCGCTCCAACATCGCCCAAGGCACGGGATTCATGAACCCCTCCATACCAGGAGACGGTCACCACAGACGCCTCCCTGGAAGGATAGGGATCACACACCAGACGTCTGCATGCCAGAGATCTGTAGCTGCCAGAGGAGAAGGAATATCATGTCAAGATCCTGGAGCTACGGGCAGTGTTCTGGGCACTCAAGATGTTACTACCAACTTTGAAAGGCAAGGTGGTGAGGATCTTCACGGACACCACCACCATCATGTTCTTCATCAGGAAGCATGGGGGCACTCAATCCCTGGTGCTTTCCAAAGAAGTGCAGGACTTGAAGCGCTGGGCATCGTACAGGGGATGTTCCTTGTCCCTCTCCACCTGGCGGGAGTCATGAACACCACTGCAGACTCCCTCAGCAGGGAACGGCGCTCCTGCAATGAGTGGGAGCTTCATCAGGATCAGGTGAACCCGCTATTCATCAAATGGTGCAGGCCCCAGATAGAACTGTTTGCGACGGCGGCAAACTCCAAGTGCGAGAGGTTTGCCAGCAGATTCCACCAGCTGAAGAGCCTGCGGAACGCGTTTTCCTCCCTGGGGGAAGGACTGTTTCTGTACACATTTCATCCATTGCTCTCCTGCTACGAGTCATCAACACACTCAGACTGTGTCCAGGCAGGATGACACTCATCGCCCGGGCGTGGCCGAGATAGATTTGATATCCGGTCCTTCTCCGTCTGTTAGCATTGTCTCCGGTCAAGCTGCCAGTGGTGCCAGATCTTCTCACCAGATAAGGAGGTGCAATCCTTCATCATGACAAAGGATTGCTGAACCTGAGGGCTTGGCTCCTGCATCTAGAGAGTTTAGAGGATATGAATTGCCTGCGGACTGCAGTTAGGCCTGGACCAAGGCCAGGGCATGGTCGACTTTGTAAGTGCTATAGTCACAAATGGAAGAGCTTTGCAACCTGTCGCTGATCTCAGAAGATTACCCCTCTCAGGGTCACGGCATTGCAGATCATTCTGTACTTGCTTCCCTTGACCAAGGCCAGACTGGTGCATGCCTCTATCAAGGTACATCTGGTGGCTATCTCCTGTTACACCAGGTCTCCAGGAAGATTGTGGCTCTGGTCCCACCAACTCCATAAAGAATTTCTCAAAATACTTTTTCAATCTTTCCCACCAGTGAAGGCTCCTGCCCCAACGTGGGAACTCAATGTGGTTCTGATGAGGCTTATGGGGGCTCCCTTCAAACATATGCATCAGACCCCTCTCAAGTTCCTCTTGTGAAAAACAGATTTCCTTGTGGCCATCACCTCTGCCAGGAGGGAAGGTGAGATCCGGGCCCTATCCTGCGAGCAACCATACTTGACTTTCAACAAATCGAGGGTGGTGCTGCATACGTAACCCTCATCTCAACGAGCCTTTGGTATTATCTGTTTGTGCCACGAAACCTTTGTCACTGGCGGAAAGGGCCCTGCATTTGCTGGACGTTGCTTGTGCCCTGAAGTTCCAAATGAAATGCACAAAGACTTTTCAGAAAACATCACAACTGTTTTTGAACATTGATCCTGTGAACCATGGGAAGGCCTTGTCCAAGTTTTCCATTTCAAGGTGGCTCTCCGGCTGCATCGTACACTGTCATCAGTTGGCGAACTGACCTCTACCCGGCAATCTTAGAGCCCACTCCACCAGAGCAATCGATGTGACCACAGCGTTCCTCTCTGGTGTGCCCCTGCTGGACATCTGCAGGGCTGCTAGGAGGTCCATGCACACCTTCACAAAGTTCTACTGCATCAACAGGGATTACAGGAAAGAGTCCAGAGTCGGCCAAGTAGTGCTGCGCAACCTGTTTGCTTGAGGTGAGTCTGTTCATGAGGTAAGAATTGATTGCTTCTGTTGAGCCTTGCCACTTCCTGTGGTTTTGTAATGTTGTACTGCTATATGTGTGTTATTCATGAGCATGTGAATCCATGTTATAGCCCATTCTGGTGAAGGTTTAAGTTACTTACCTGTAAGTATCATTCTCCAGCATAGGGTCTGGCATGGATTGACATGTGAACCCTCTCTCCGTCCCCTCTGCGGCTCTTCTTGGTCATACTGCCACTTTATGTGCTACCAAATCTGAAGATGGCTGCCAGAGGAGGGGCTTAGGGAGAGGACTGTCATTGGATGGGGGCGGTATGACCCAGAGGACAGTGGTTGGTTTAGAGAAATACAGTTTTGAATGAAAGTGAAACTCTTCTTTTTTTTTTTTTTTATCTAGGATTCCCAACCTGACGACGGGGAATATTCATGAACATGTGAATCCATGGCAGATCCATGCTGGAGAACAATAGTTACAGGTATGTAACTTAAACCTTACTGTTGCCCACCCCCTCCCGGGACTTGCTCTCTCCCGTTACCTTTCTATCTCAGGGATCGCATCACCAGTCATGCGTTCTGCACAGGGTCTTCTTCTGTGATTGTCAGGATGGCTGGTTGACACTTCATTCCGTCATTTGGCATGCTCTGCAGTGCTTGCACGTAAGTGGTTTCAGCGTTGTTTAGGGACCCCCAAGTCCTCTGTGCTTCGGTCACACCGCCACATTTCACGCAGTCACTTTTTGGACACTGTACCAGTCCTCTGGCTTCCTCTTCAGGTGTTCCTGAGGATGAAGTAGTCGGAAGTGCACGCCAGCTTCATCTCAACATCTGAAGCCATGCTCCTTCAACCCCACTCTCACGGCTGTTCTGGATCTCGTGGGCTTCTCTCATCCCCATCTCTCCTATTCTCAGAATGGTGATGCTGCCATGGGATTTCCCTGGTGGAGCGTCAAAGTCCTTTTTCTATGTACTGCTCCAGTGGTTTTATTCATCTCAGTACTACATAAGTATTTCCTTTCAGGTTTAATCAAGGGGTCTACGTGGCAAATATCAGTATGTTCTTTATGTTTTCTTCTGGCAGGTGTTATTAATGAAGGGCTATAAGTGGTGGGTTTGTTAAGGAGTTCCTCGTTTGAACGGGAGTCCTTGTCCCAAAGAGGTAAGTCTCTCCCTGTGAGATCCTTCTTGTCGGAACCCTTATTGCATAGTGCACTCCCCTCCATAGACTCACAGGGAAAGGCTCATCTCTGGGGAAAAGTGACTGAATCCTGTGATTTGCCACAGATACCACTGCCTACTTCTATATCACAAGACCTCATCTCTTCCCACACATTGATAGGTTGTTGTAAGTGCCTCTAAAAAATCTAATATGTGTTGTGCAGATATGCAGAATCTCATTGGGTACTGCCATGCTGGATACCATTGTGCAAACCTTAATTGTGTTCATGGCACTCACACTGTCTCTGCCTTTTTTGCTGCTTTGACTCTGACCTATCTGGCAACGTCCCAAAAGCAGAGTGAATATGGTGTTGTGTGGAAAATACATTTGTTTATTGACATTGCTCTGGCTATTGTTATTTGTGAATCACAGCATACACCTACGGTTTATATTATGCATTCACATATGTTAAAATCTACTGATTGATAGATCTGTTAAATTGATGTTCCCTGAGCTATTGATCTTTATTTAAAAATACTGATCATGAACATTTACTGCCTCTCTGAAATACTTATTCCTGAGCTTTCTAAATGCTTGGTTAATGTTTCTTCATATAATGTGAACTTACAGTCATATATATTCATGCATTCATCTTAGTACTGCATTTTCTGCAGCTCTTGTCTTTCCCCAGTATTCTGTGTGTGGCATTTGTAGGAGCCATATTTGTGTGTGTGTGAAGGAGTATGCCTGCTGTCCTAAGCCTGATAACACACATCTTCATTGCCAGGGTGCAGCTCCCTGAGTGGCCCTTTGCTCATCCAAATCCCTCAAATAATGAATGCACACCTGGAACTTCCGTTCTGACTCAGAATTGGATATCATCATAACCCATGCATGATGCTTTAGAGGAGATGTGAACCAGAAGCACATTTGTGAATATGGATTTGTGAAGATGGTCCCAAAAAGTCCCAAACTGAGCCAGAGGAACTGGAGTCAATCCAAACCAGACTCAAATGAAGGGATGGACACATGTGTGGAAAAACACAGCTTTATTATCATCCAAATGAAGCTGGGACAACATACAAGCAGTACAGTCTTGTGACTCTCGAAATTCTTATAACAAAAAAATAGTTTACGTACTGCTAACTTGTCATCAATGATGTCATACATAATCTCAGTTCACACAATCTACAGGGAACGGGATTAGGTTAGTGGGTTGGACTACAATTCTCTTCCAGTTGAAATTCGCACCATTCCATAGTTTCTCTCTTTTCATAAGCACCTAAAGACTCTTCTGTTTTGAATATTCCGAGTGGCCTCCTCTCCGTCTCCCTAGTGCCATTGGTCATTTTCGCGCTCTACCAAATATCAATTCAATACAGTACAATACATACCGATTCCATACAGGTTAAACATTTTCATTGTGTTACACATATGTGATGGCTCCACCTGGAACCACCCCTATATTGATAAAGGTTATAATACATCATCTTCATGACAAGAGATAGATTGGCATGCAACTTGACGGGTGGCATTACTCTAAGAAATTTGGATAGGTTGGCACATTGCTTACCAACCTTGGACAATTGGCATGCCATCAGGTTATGAGCCAGACACAGTCTAGAGGGAGACAGGCCCATGGAACATTCCTCCTCAAATTGAAAGTTACCGTCCCTCATTCTAAGGCCATGAGACTGGGCAATCCCTCTGTACTTGGACTTGCACTGCGTCTCGCCGCTACGAGCATGTTTAGGGAGTACGGCAGGTATCCGATCTGTATTTGCTTCTAATAAAGGTTAAACCTGCAGAGAATCCAATGATGAGGAGCACACCTGAGTTTAGAGCTGTATATATGTAATATGTAATGTATAACCAAGTGTGTAGGAGAGAAGTACAGCCCTGGCACTGGGTTGAGTACAAACAGGACACTGCACACCTATTACTATGGGATTCAAGTCACATGTTCTGGCGGGGTTGATTACTATACAAATGCACCTCTACAAGAACCTCAGGTTTGCACAAACACATTATTCCAACTCAAGTAATGATTTACGAAATATTTCATAGTTGAACATATATATATATATATATATATATTTAGCATTTAGAGACTATAGGAATGACCACACATTTGTATATTTAATAAATGTTCCTGTAATAGTGATTCATGCCTGAGACCCTTCTGACCACAGGGACCTGGCTTTGATGCCCAATTCATGTGTCCTTCAATCACCCTAACAGTACAAAGTCTTCAAACTATGAGACATGTATACTGGGTTGGACATCTGCCAGATGTGAGGTTGAACTATTCTGTGCGAGCAGAGAATATCCTTCTCAATGAGTTTCAGGGGGAAGGGCCAGTGACCATCATTACACAGGATTGGGATGACGAGCAATCTTGAATCTCATCACATTGACTTGGACCACACCTCTGAGGGAGGTGATTGTTAGAGTTGCTAATGATGGTGCTGCTTTTTCATACCTTGTCTACCCTCATACACATTTCTCAGCAGCAACATTAGCGGTCGTAACCAAGTAGAATGCACCCTCAGCAGCAAGCATTACAGCCACCTGGCTCCATGCAGATCACAAAACAATGATTGCGCCAGGTGATTGTTTATACAAGCAGCCATACGGTGGTAAGACTGACATACAATATCACATTAACAACACATAACATTAGCCACACTTTAACCTGGAAACCTGGAAATATGTAGAGGAGGAAACATCCCTGCTTTCACCATTTCCTCCAGCCAGTGTTACCTGCAGCAAACCATGCCCCCTTCCTCCAGTCATGTCCTAAAACTACTTAACCGAGTTAGGCTTCCCGAGATTTACTCATGTGTTTCTTGGATAGATAGTAAGCTACTATCAGACTTGGTCAAAAATGGGACACATTTTAATTTTGATGGCATGATGGTTAGGAAAAGTGTATTATCTATTTAAAATATAATTTGAAAACTTTGGTTTTAAGTTTCCACCTGTCAATTCATGGGGTACGAAAGATCACCACTTGCCTTCAAATTCCCCGAGGAGATAACTGTGATGAGTCACGTGTGGCTGCTTAGAGTATACAAATAGTCAAGTAGTGCACTCCCGGACCTCCAGTGGCTTGGTGCAACTCTTCATGGGAAACCTCCTGCAGAGAGGTCTGCCAAAGAGGGAGATCAGGGAACATCAGGGTCCAAGACAAAACCTGAATTCGGAAGCCTTAAATGGCCTCTCACCTTTTATTATCTGCGCTCCCCTGATCATATGACAAGAAATACCTACAGGGGACTCTTGGGAAGAAAGGCTGGATCAGGAACACTCAGCCAAAAGGAGAGCTGGAGAGAGAAGTCCCCTCCAATCAGGTATCAAGATTAGTAATTGAAAACGTGTACAGTGAAAAGGTGGAACAGGGAGCAGGCTTGAGCTGCAGCTAAGACTGTCATGGTGCCACATGAAGACCTTGATGACCTATGACCCAGGAAACACTCAAGGTCTCCTTTGGCGTTTATGTGGAAGGACATTAACCTGGAAGAGCTGTGCTCTGTGACTTATTGGGAACGCTAATAGCCCTGAGCCAGTGGTGTGCTCTGGAGATGCAATATTTCCGGATGCTGTGCCGTGACTTGAAGCCATGAAGCAACCCGTGCTAGTATCATTCTGCGACCTAGTGAGCAGGAAACACTAAAAACGGCATGTGGTGTACCCTGAAGGAACTCAAACCCTGCAGACTGTGGCTTGTTGAGTAGGAAATGTGGCGTCCTTTTAATATGGTTGGTCTTGGAGATGTTGCACCCTTGCATGATCTGACCACACAGTCTTGGACCCTGCACACTGAGACGTTGGGGGGATGGGATCTTTAACCTTGAAGAGACAGTCACTGGAGCTTGTCTAATGTCGGGGCGTCCAGTTGGGAAGACCCTGAAGACGCTGCCAGCATGAAACACAGTGAGAAATGCTGAAACCTACAAACACTTGCCTAGCCTAGAGTATCCTGGGATTTAAGTTAGTTATATTTATTAATATACTTTGAGCCAAAAGGCTTTGTATATATACATACAACATAAATCACTGCCAAATATACAGAATTGTGGAATTAACATCATATTACTGTTTGCTCCAAAAGGCCCTTAAAAATGTCCACAATTTGAAGATAAAAACACAATAAAATAAATAAGATTAATACCATCACTAGTATGAACTTACACTATACATCAGCAATGTTGTTAAAATCAAACATATTATTATGGGATTTTAAAAATGTATAGTGCAACTTAACCAGACTTTCACAATCAATTACCAAATGTTTAAGTGATTCAATTTCATCACCTCGGCATAAATGACACTGACGCATTTCTTTAGGCACGGATATCCTTACACCCGTCGTTTCACGTGCTACTGAGGAGTTACATTTCATTAGTAAGTATGTGCGGAAGGTGGTAACACTAGGATAAGCCAAGATGTATTGTGGGAAATTTATGCGGGCAAGCCTATATTGGCAATAAGGTCCACTGTACACCTTAGATGCAAGTTCAATCATGTTATATTCATAACTGTATTCACGCATTTTCCTTTTTAGCCAAAATTTGAGTCCAACCATAACTGCTATTGATGTACACCCAACAGTCCATTTCCCATGCATGGTTTTAATTATGCCCACTGTGCCAATGATTGAACTGCCCTCCAATCTCAAAAAAGCCTCGATGTAAGTAGCAATGGTGGTATCATTCTGCAATGTGCACAAGTTATAAAAAACACTACACATTGGCTAGTATAAGACATCATAAAGCCTTGCAGGTCAAACTCTAGATAGAAGCATTCCACAGAGACATTCCTAGGAAGCCAAATCAATTTGTGAAGTAGCAGCGCTTCAGTGCTACGAGCCGGGTACAATATTTATGACCCCATATTGCTACTGCGTATAGCAGGATAGCTCTAAATTTAGTTGTATATATCGTTAATATTGTGTGTGTAGACTACTCCACATTTCACCCGATGAAGACACTTGGTGCCTCCGCTGATACTAGACAGCAAGATTTTACTGATTCCCAATGGCAATCCCACTTGAGTTTGAAATCGATTAGGACACCCAAATATGTATATGTGTGAACGTGTTCTAATCTCTTTTCACTGAACTTCCATACATAGTTATTGGGTAATTTTATTGCTGATAGTCTCCCTGTGGCAATCAAATGCAAACACACATTTGTATCGGAATAAAGCAACACACTAGCATTTTTAACAGGCATTTTAGGAATATTCGATGCGTTTAACTTCTGCCATAGACGGTTCCTCATCAACTTATAAGACGCTGCAGAGAATTCAGCAGAGAAGTCAACGAATGCACAGTATACATTAAGCTCTCTGCGCTGCCATGCATGTTCTTTTGCTGATGTCAAAATCAAAAGAATATGGGCAGTGCTAGCTTTTGGTCTGATTCTGGAGGCAAGATTTTGTTTTCGGTTATCCTTCCATTTAGTTCGAGAAGCAGGACACGCGCAAATATTTTTGAGGAGATGTCTAACAGCCAACATACGAAAATTTGCTGGGTTATCCCAGGAGCCTTTCTGTGCGTATGTGACTCATCGTCCATGGCTTGGGGGTCATACTCAGCTTACCTATGTGTGTGAATAATAAGTGGAGAGCCACTGCCCATATATCAGGCTCCATTTTCAGCAATTGGTTACATGCCCCATCCGGGCCGGTCGCCCGAGATTTTGTTAAGCTTTTCTATTATCCGTGATAAATCTAACACTGACGCTTTACATTCCCAACTTTCTTTCGGGAGTGGAAAAATGTCTTTTGCATCTTCAGAACAGCCAGTGGTAGCTTTAATGTGGGCACTCCATTGTACTTCTGGGATGCAATTTACTGATAAGTCTCTTTGTTTTCCACTTCGCAGTAATTGCCAAATCCCTAAGGTGTTTGTAGTGAGTGCTAGATGGGCAATGTTTTGCCATTGCTCAATCTCGCACTGCCGCATGTGCTGTTTTAAACATTGTCTATAGTTCTTTTTCACTTCACGAATCATAAGGGATATAGACTTAGCCTCGGTTATGTTGTTCCGTTGGGCAATAATATGCGTTATTTCACTATGCATCGTCTTTTTGGCTGCCTTTACCAACTTGTCATTTCCTTGCCTCTGGGGACCCAGTTTATTTGATCTTTCCATACTGGTTTTGTGGCACCGTTTCTACAGCATCTGTGTGTGGATGGTTTCCATTATCGTTATAAAATTGGTTATAATCATTTCATAGATATTAGCCCCTTTGGGTCCTTCGGATATGAATTGTGGGACCAGGTCTTTGACAACTCTATTGGCAGAGTCTAGATTTAGTGGATTCCAATGACTACGATTGCGCCCCTCATTAAGATATAATTGGCCATTGCGATCATAGTCAACACTTTCCGATCTGACGTTTGACACTGCCAATAAGAAGCATAGCGGGAGGTGATCGCTCTCATCACAACTAACGACACTCATGTCTTTAATGTACTCTAATCCACCACTATTAGGAAAAACAAAGTCCAAGGTGACAGCAGACCTAGCATCAACCCTAGTGGGTGCAGAGCCCACATCACTAGGGGTAAGCCCATTAAGTTTGGTGAATTCATGGGAAGCCAGCAGTTTATGCCACCGACTTAATATAAATGGCTGTGGATGACAAGTTCCTATTATGCAAAGATCGTGTACTGGAAGTGCACTGATCTTTGCATTAAAATCACCCGCCAGCCAAATGGGAAAACTGTGGTTAAACTGCTGTAGTATGTCTCTGACTATATGTATATTCTCTCTGCTTCCAACCACTTTCAGTGGGTCATAGATATTCGTCAATATGATTACAATATTTCCAAGAGCAAACTGTGTAACCAGTGCATTGGAGGAAGATTGTTTTAGCCTACTTATTGTCCATTGGGTTTTAATTGTAACCAACAGCCCACCTTTTGGTCTCCCTTTGGACCCTTGGGTCGCTACTTGATGAACAGTACTGCACCCATTAAATTGCTCTTCAGTCGTGAGGCATGTTTCCTGTAAGGCTACGATCGCGAAAGTGTCCAACATAGATAACAGCCCCTCGGCTTCGAACATGTGCATGTGTCCCCTTGTATTCCATGAGTACATTAGTTCCCATTTATCGATGTCATCGACGTTTCTCAGTGAAATGAGGTTTGAACGTCGTGGGGAGCCACTGCCAATACCCATCAGGCACTGAATTTTTCATAGCCACAGTCTGACGATTTCCATCTACAGTAACTATCTCAGTGGTATACGTCTTGGAAACAATAGAGCCATGGGTGACCGGTGGCTTCCTAGATACACCCCCTTCTTTTCAAACTGCTGGCTGCACACTTATAGGCACAGGTGGAGCTTTATTTTGACAGGTGTTTCCCATCTTAGATGGACAATTTTTTATTAGAGAGAAAGACACTATTGTTGCAGTGTATCCCAACCTCAATATGTCAACTTGGTTGCCCGTGATGTAGTTAAGGGCAGTGTCAGAATGAAAGCATATGTTCGTGATATATTGGTTTGCAAGTTCAACTTCGTCCACGAGCCGAATATCTTGGGGTGAGATTACCCGTAATGGTACAATGGCCTGGAAAATGCTCATGACAGCCCTACGATTTAATGGTATCTGCAAGCCATCACAAAAAATGTGTTGAGGTTGCAAATCCCTAAGGTGACTCCCATTATCCACAGCCATGTTATCTTCAGGATGTCCCTGTTATTTTGTACTGTTATTTGGAAGCTTCCATAGCTCAGTCAGAGTGGATTGGGCATGCTGAGCAGTCTTTGACAACCTCTGCTTTTCACCTTCTATGTCAGACATTTTTTGAATGGCAGGCAAAGATGGTTCAACCAAAGGTGCCATAGTGTTACCAGCTATTAACCCATTGGTCTTTGGAACGTCTATCGGTAGTATAGACAAGTCGTGAGCATGAGTTTCTATTTGGTTGATACTAGCCTCGACCCGGCCACGTGCAACTATGCAACTACAGGCTTTTTTACAACCGTTTTCTTTTTTAGTTTCAGTCTATTTTTGCGTAAGCAGGTTGTTTTTGCTATACATGAAGGCGTGGTGCACCGGGGGTGATCTAACCTTTCCGTTTTTCATACAATGCTCGTCAGCTGCCTTATTAGTCTTGTCATTTTTAAGAGTATTAGTTATATTATGTACCTCTGAGTGTTCTGAGGCCATGCTAGTACTTTGGTGGCAAACAGAAGGATTTTTATACCTCAAGCTTTGATGGATTAACGATTGTACATCGAGTTTAGTTTCCAATCTCTCACATTTGGCCAGCAATGGCGTAAGCAGCTTCTCGCACGCATTGAACATGTCATCGGAGGACATGCTCACCTCATTCCTACTGACATTCGGACTCACATCTGGTACACTTGTAGCTTTTGTATGCGTGTCCGGCTGGATGCCATTACCAATACCCTTTGGCATGGTAGTGTTACTATTTTGGGCATTGGTCTTACATATTGCACCAGTAAGATGTGTGTTGAGCTCAAACTTAAAAACCGGGATTCGCAGCTGAATATTGTTATCCAGTCCATCACCGGGAGCATGCACGGCATAAGGGGGTGACAACATATAGGGAGTTGATACAGCATCAACAAAAGACATTGCTTTGTTATTTCCCATAAATTTGATGTCGAGTTCTTCTAGCATGGTACTAACACGATGGATATTGGTGTCAACGATGAAAGGCAAACCAGGGGACTCAGTGTGCACCATTGCATTATGTGTGTGCACATTACCTACAGTATTGGGAATATTGTGCTCAGCAGTAGTGTCTTTGATAGACTCTAGTATGCGTGTCATAGAGGTGACATCATATTCTGCTGACACCATATCTGATATTACTTTTTCCACCAGGCTCACAGTAGCAGCCGAGGACATGCAGGGCCTCCCTCTGGAACAGCCTCCCTGCATCCCTGAAACTTGAGGAGAACCATCTTCAGTTCCGGAGCACCTAAAAACCTTCCTCTTTGCTTCTGCTTTCTCTCCCCTGCTGAAGTCCTGGCTGATACTGAGACTGCACGGGTTACCTGTCCACCCATCTGATCTCGGGCCCAAGCCCTGCCAGTTGCACACTTGCTTTGCCTTCCTGGTAACCCCTGCACCTGGGGACTGTTTTCTGTATCCCTACAGTCCCCCAACCAGCACTTATGTCTGCACTCACTCTGCACTTGCCACCAACTGGCCGTTCATATTTATTTTATGTTATTGATATTATTATCCCATATACTGCACTTTCCTCTCCCCCCACCCCCACACTTTTCTTTTCCCCCTTCCCTTGCTCTTGCACGATCTGAATGACACCTGACCTAGTAAGATCGTTGGCTGTCTTTCCTCTTTCCCCCTCCCTTGTCTCGTCGCACCTTCAAATACTTGTGTATAGGCTCGTTATAAACATCATATCATATCATATCATGCAATTTTTTCCACAAATAGCATCACTAATCAGATTAGAGCTAACACAGTCCAAATCATTCGTAAGAGTGTCATGTAATTCTTTTGTCGCTAGATTCTTCATGTTAGACATTGATGATGAAGTCTGCGATATGGATGGTGGCAATTTTATATAGTATTCGGTCAATTGTTTACTAGAGGTCAGCATCTTTTTAGGATGGGAGATCACTTTTGGTATACAGATGCGGCTGTTTCGCAGCGCCTTATGTGTGGCAAGCTCACACTCCGTATCAACCATGCTGAAGCTCACCATACAATGTAGGGAGTGGCTTGAACTGTTTGTTATATAAGAACCTAATGCTCGCTCTACCACTAAGATACCGGTCTTTAATTTCACTTAGCGTAATCTTGCTATTACCGACCAGCGGGTCCGTAAAATTAAATTCCAGCAAGGATCAGCAACCAGCAAAACCATAATTACTTTTTGTCTCAAGCTACTTCTAAACATGAACCTAAACATAAAATGGCAACTCCAGTAATATAAGTTCACCATACAAGTGATTACCAATATGTGGCTTCTCACTGACCAGATGACAGAATGAAAGTTAACCACAGTGGGACACGCTACATGTATGGTGTTGAATCGATTGTCGACCAGTTTAACGGCTGACTGGCTGACGTGCTATGCTGCGAGCAGTGAACAGCCGAACAGCCACTTACAGAGCCATTTACTCAGAGCGCACGTGCAGGAGCGCGCGCACCGCAGCTTTGTGGGATTCTGGAAAGGGGGCGGAGCCAATTCCAAATCAAAGTTGTGGCAGTGTTATCAGCAGTTTTCTGGAGCGTGATGCAAAGGTTCCAGTTGAACAGCCACTTACAGAGCCACTTGCTCTGAGCGCACGCGCAGGAGCGTGCGCACCTCAGCTTTTGTGGGATTCTTGGAAGGGGGAAGAGCCAATTCCAAATCAAAGGTGTGGCAGTGTGTTGGTAGTCTTCTCGAGTGTGATTCAAAGGTTCCAGCCGAACAGCCACTTACAGAGCCGCTTGGGATTTGTAGTGCATCTAATAATAGCCCAGCCAAAGCAAGGCATCCTGGATTGTGTAGTGAAGTCTAACATGAACTATTCCAAACCTTAATATCCTGAAATGTGTAATTAATCGAATAAGACCTATGGCAGAGAGATATAGTGAACACTTATAACAACTGTGCCTTTGCATAGTATCATGGGAAATGTAGTGAGGATTAAACCCCACGATGACACATATGAAATAGGATAGTTGTGTCTTTAGAACACATAACCTGGAGAATAGTGGCATGGTGGATATGTAATATGGAGGGTTTTGGCTCATTCTCGGCTGTGTGAGGGACTGTGCCAGGAGCGAGTGTTGCAAAGTCTGAAACTCAGTGAAAAGGTTCCCGGCAAGAGCTAGGCAGACCTTTATCCTCAGGGTGTGTGCACTGCATTGTGGGAACGCCTGGCACAATTTGCATTCTGGGAGATGGAAGCCAAACCAAGATAATAACAAACGGAAAAGAAAGGAATCAAGTGAAATATGGCATACTGGGAAAAAGAGTGCAGTACTTTGCAGGCAGAGTAAGAGACTGCAGCAGGCTAGCTGGAAGGAGTGCATACTTTACTATGCAATTTGAGAAAATCAGTGAAAGTACCAAAGTGAAAGATGATGACAGAGAAAAAAAGAGTTTGATGCTACTTTCTGGGCAAAGGAGTGACAGGCCCTTGGTGTCCTGTCCTGTGCTAGCTGTTCTGTCTGATGTCTTGGTGTGCGCCATGATGCCTTTGAGCTGTTGGTCTGTTACAAATAAATAAATAAATACATAAATAGAAAAGTCCTAAGTGAGGGTGGATAATCAGGAGCTGACAAAATCACCCCCCACCTGCAAGAGCTGCACAGGCCTCTGTGGTTTGACGGCCGGCCTCTGCCCACGTTTGAAGCCGGGGAGTATGGTGAGCGCTCTAACGATGATGGAGTGCATTCTAATGCTTCTCGTGACCACTGCAAGTGCGTCACCACACACCTGCCTGCGTGGGATTCAGGAGGACCACTTAGTAGGAACTTGATTTGCTCTTTCAGTACCTCGTCTTCATCACTGACCAGAGCTGAGAGGCCCCCCCTAAGGTTTTCCGGAAGCAACAAAAGGGGGCACGCAACCTGCACGTCAGAAAGGCTGCCTGTCAGAAGCCTTCACGTGTTGTGCTTTCGCACGGTTACATTTACAGCATGTGTAGCTTTATTCATTTCCATGGCAACCGTGCGCCCTCGATTTCAGCTTCTCTTCTTGAATTGCAAAAAAAAAAAAAAAACCTTTGCAACTGAGCAGGAGCCGACAGTGAACGTGAAAGGCAGAGTAGACAGCTTGCTATTCACTCGATTCTAAAGCTTTATAACCAGTTTGCCTTCTAACAGCTGTGCCACTTATTCCATCTCTTGAAATGTAGCGCCGAGCAAAAGCATTGCATTAGCAGCGCTGAAAAGCTTCCTCACAACAATGACAATCAATTAGGAGCTTGTATCCCAGGTTATCCATTAAAACAGAATCCCACTTTACAAAGCCCGCGTTGCCCACCTGGCCTCGAAAGAAGTCGCGCCCATCCCTGATTCGCCAGCCACCCCTCCGCCAGTATGGAGGGAGGTGCACCTCGACAATTCATTTTGCAAACACATTCTCTGCACCTTTCTGAATGCATGCATTCATAAAGCAATGCAACCCACCATTGTCATCAAACAGTTATCTTTCCCTATTCGCCACAAAAAAATGTTGCAATGTATCTCCTTTCAGATTTCAAATGTCAGTCCTTTCAAATGATGGATGGTCTGCGTTGCCCAAATAAACCCAGCAAGAAAAAATAAATATCATCATTGAGTACATGATCTTCGATGGGGAGTGATGATTTAATGATAATGATGTGTTATTTATAGAACACCTTTATCCAACGCGCTTTACAGAGCACATATTTACATACAATATCACCCAACTGAAAATGGTCCTCATTTATTGACCTCGGAAGGATGAAAGGCTGAGTTGGCCTTGCCAGGATTCGAACCTGTGACCTGCAGATCACGCTCAGATTGCAGAAGTGAGCGCTCAACCCGCTGAGTTATCTCACCAGCATATATCTATTAATAGAATAGGAATGCAATAAAATAGCCCACCTAATATCTGAACTGCCAGAACTGGTGGGGCCTGTGCTTTCCCCTGCCTGCTTTTTAGGTAGCAAAGTTGAAGGTAGAAATGTCCACCTTAAGCCATGGACTTCCTGGAAACAGAGGAAATGTCATTGCCCTGGAGAGTGTCTATGTGGCTAACAGCGCCCCTTCCAAGCAGAATAGCTGTGACTCCAAGCCTTTGAAATGCTTGGAACCACAACTCCCATCACCTCAAGCCAGCACAGTCAAAGGTGAGGGATCATGAGGGCCTCAGTACAAAACATCTTGAGAGTCCTGGTTGAAGACCTTTGCTCTCTCAGTGTGCCTTGCCTTCTGCAGGAGAGGTTTATTCCAAGTGTGCCCCCACCACCCTTTCCTTCTATATAGAGAACACAGAATTCAGCTCTGTATGAACGAGACACACCAGGAAAGTATGCACGTGTCCACCAGAGGTATTCTTCATAATATTGCAAGCAGAAATTACACCCAACATCTGAGGTATTGCTGGCTGGTGTCTATGCCATTTCAACAACACCCGTTTTTACGACACGTGTTTTGCTGCAGAATCTTTGCAGAAAAAACATTTTGAATTTTGTTATACATTATTTTTGGGGAGGGTTCACCATACAACCTTCCTGTCATATACCAATTTTTTAATCCCGACCCCCCCAACCCTTAATATGCCCTTGCCCAGGAATCTTCTTAGCCTGAGGCTGGGCGTTTATGGGAGTTAATTTACATAATCCAGCCTTTGTGTCCTGTTAATCGAGAGCATCATGTGAACGTTAGGCCCAATCAGGTGTAGATGGGCTAGTTACAGATCAGACTCCAGGTCGCCCTTCTGTGCCCTTTGTTCTCTTGTTTTGTTTTGCATGTTTAGGGGACATTATGATACGTGAACACGATTTTAGTTTAATGCTTGATTACTTACTAATTGTGCTGGGCTTCGTTGTGAGTTTGATGGGAACCTGGCAGTAAATCCGCTGGACTGCTGCTAAACCTGGCTTCTGTTGCTGCCACCTCTTCCAGTGGCATTGCCACAGGGATAAGAGAGGTGGAAAGGCAGTGTAAATCACCATTGTTGCAGTCTGCAGAACTCCACGGGGATTTTTCGATGGATTTTGTTTACTATGAGTGGTAATACCATGTGGTGAATCCACCAGGTTTTTGGGGGTAAAGTAGAGGATATACCACCAGCAAAATGCTGGAGGCACATCCTCTAATTTACCTCCAAACCATCAGTATGGTGGGGCAGCAATGCAGATGTAATGGAGTTACTGCCACGTTACAGGTGTTTTTGCCACATGATTCCCATTATAAAGCACTGGCAAGAAGGTAAGCTTGGATAGGAGTCAACAGGACCTGAGACTAGTCGCTCCCCTACCCTGACACACTGAGCCCCATTAGTGAACACCATTTTAAAGAACAGTCCCTCAGATTGTTTTTCTTTTTAATCTTTGCTTCAATATTAAAAGCCTTGTTTTGCACCCTGAGTTGTATTATTCTATAGAATGTTCCTCGTTCGACCCCGTACTCTGGTTGAGCTTAGCCTCCTCTACCATCACGGGTACTTTGTTGAGTCTACTTGACTTGCCACCCTCTGCAAACCACTGGATTGTGTCTTGTGGATGCTCAGCTCAAGTGTGTTAATTAGCCACAAGTGCAGCACATTATGTGTTTATTGTGTAAGAGAATCCAGCAGAGACAGGGCCCCCCTGAATGTGACCATCTGAAAAGTTGGATATGTCCTTGGACCGCAGCGTCGACTGTTTGGGTCGATGCTGATGTCCAACTTTCCTCTAGACTTTTGAATGAGGAGACTAATGAGATGTAATCTGATATTGCACCAATAACCTGGTGGCAAATGGGACCCTACAATTATCAAGTCACGTGCAAAACGATGAATATATAGGTAAGGATTGGCAATTATGTAGCAAGAAAACAACACACCGCCCTTTCGTGTGTGTAGTTGGTAGCGGGCCCAGATTGTCTTCACAAATAGATGGTGCTATGTTTCTTCAAACCAGATAGAAACACTGAAGGGCAACCATTGCTTTGAAAAGCGACTAGTGAACATTGATGGCATCTATACATAGTGCCTGTTTCTGGAATATATCCACTTCTCTATAAGTCCAAATATGACAGAGATCTAATACAATAAAGGTAACAATCATTTCTCACATCTATGTTGGGAAACATGCTGTTTCAATTTGGAATATTTAAATTGTATTTCAAATAATAAAACAGGAAAATGCAGGTGATCACTCAATATAAAATGAGGGGGGGTCATATTTAAAACACTACAGATAACTTCAGACTACAATGCAAATTGATGCACCGCATACTGACTAGTTTGTCTCAATAGCTTTTTCATTGAAACTCACACAAAGATCCATACATAATGAATTGTGTCTAGTTTTGTACATATAGGTATATGTAGTTTAATGTAATGTAAAAACAATTGTAAAGTGCAGAACTATGGCCAAAGGCATCTAAGTGCTAAGAAAAAGCATAAGGGAGATCCACTCTGGAAACCCTCAAATAGAACAAGAACTAAAAAAAAGATACGTTTTAAGGGCTTTCAGAAAAGCCAAATGATCCTCAATGTTTCACAAGTAGTTTGGTAGCGCGTTTCACATACCAGGCACGAGGGGTGGAAAAGGCTTGGACACCCACTAGATTTCTTCGAAAGTGAGGGACAATCTAGAGTTTCTGGGACATCTGCGCGAAGACGCAAAGGAGTGTAGGGAATAAGCTTTGTCTGCAAATACTCAGCACCTAATTTATAAAAGGCCCGATGGGTAATAAAGATGGTCTGCAACTCAATACGTCTAAGCGTCGAAAACCAGTGTGATTGCTGAATAAAATCTACAGAGTGGGACATTCCACCAGCTCCAAAAGACCAGACGAGCTGCCGCATTATGCACAATCTGCAGTCTTTGAATTAAAAAAGGCTAGTTGGCCAAGGAAGATTCCATTACAGTAATCGATCAACCCAAGAATCGAGGCCGCAACCACTTTTGCTCGGGACTCAGGAAGAGGAAATGGCAGTGTCTTCCTCAGGATTTTGACCTTGAAAAATCCAGAATTGCATACTGATGCAATTTGCAGCTGGAGCTTGATGCGTGGACTTTAATACCCAGACTTTTCACAGAGACCGCAGGAACTGGGCAACATCCAAGAGAAGCTGGACAAAGGTCTGCAGACCAAATTACCTGCGACTCAGCGGCTCCTGTCACCATAATCTTGGTATTTGCACCATTTAACCTCAGCCAATGTTTAGCCATTCTCTCCCCCACTGCAATTTCTTAGTTGAGATGGGGATAGAATCTAGCCGGAAATGAAGCTGTGTGTCATCAGCATTAGTACAGAACTGTACCCCGTTCTCCTGAATTAAATCTGCCAGTGGATTTAGATACAAATTAAAAAGCAACGGGTAAAGAGGTGACCCCTGACCATGCCCTTAGGGAGGATTGAAAAGGAAACAGGGACACTGTCTGTGAGCGTCACGAGATGAAAGACAAAAACCAGGTAGTAGATGCCCCAGAAATCCCTGCCCTCTCCAGGCCCTTCAATGAGATCCCATGGTCAATTAAATCAAAGGCCACAAAGAGTTCAAGGAGAATCAGCACTCCAACCTCACTGCGGTCCTGAAGACACGCCTGGTCGTACAGGACCCAGATCATTCCCAACTCTGTACCCCACATTCAGAGGAAACCAGATTGAAAAGGGTGTGGCAGGCCTCTCAATTTTAAATAGTGTGAGGGTTGTGGAGTAAAATTGGCCTCCATAATCTTCATGACACATGGTAAAAGTAAAATTGGCCGATAGTTAGAGGCCAAAGCTGGATCAAACCTAGGCTTTTTTAGTAGAGGGGAAACAAATGCATGTTTCCAAGCCTCAGGAACAAAGCCCATAGAAAAAGAAGTCTGCAATGCTGCGGTGAAAATTGGAATATCCTCCGCCGGTAAGGACTTGAGCACCCATGAAGGAATCCAGTCAGCTGGGGAGGATGACTTCAATTTCAGAAGGGCTCCCCTGATCATTTTGTCAGTAGCAGGATCAAACCTATCCCTCCCGGACATGGTTTAACCATTTCCTGGCTGCTAGCAACTTGACACTGATGGTTTCACAGCATGAAATCAAACAATCCACAGCAGAGAGTTGTCTGCCTTCACCCTACATCCACCCCCACACTGAATGGTGACGCTATTCTCAGAATGACGTTTCAAACAGAGCAATGCATCAATCTAAAATGTCAGGCACAATCTCGGGAGAAGGCATTGCTTGGCTATCGTCCATGATACAGGAAGTGTTGCAAATAATGGTAAAGACTTGGGTTTCACAAAGGTTCTGTTGCGCTTGAAACACTGGGCCAGTGTGGCCTGTCTCACCTACTACCTCCAAGGAAACAGGTTTACGCTCATAACGCCACACTTCCATGAGTTCCCTAAAAGTAGGTATACATGTCTTGATTTACTATGTGGGCCTCCATCAGAGGACTTGATGCCCCAGGTGCTGCCTGAGGCACCTAAAGCCTGCAGGGATTCTGCAGTGTAAGTGCTCGCGCAGTGAGGCTGTCTAGGACTGCAATGTTCATCATAGCTTGCACCCCAAATACACTTGCGCGAGCTTCCCTTTTTTAGTGATACTGTCAAGAGAACCCCGCAATGCGCTGATGCTCTGAAGGGGTGCACGCTTTCCTCCAGACCGCACCCCTACTACCAGTGGCAACGTCACTGCACCTACATTTTGCTTCATTGAAAGGTCACATGATAGGTATATTGTGTCACACATGAAAGGGAAAATGTTTTACTTGTAATAGTAACTGAACAATAGGTTGTCATAGCAACATACTGCGATCATGCTGTTATTTAGCTTGAATATTCTAACTTTGTAAATAGGTTTGCAGTACGTAATTGTCTTGCGTGGTGTCACTGTAATTGTAAGGACACTTCCCTCCCTTCATGCAATAACATACACTGTAATTTTTCATTACATTTTACACAATACAGAATGGGTACAAGATATCAAAATGAGCTATAGAAACACGTGTTACTCCTCGCTGTTTCCATTGTTGGAACAAAAGTGGCAGAAGGCTCCCCCATTCAACTAGATGAAAACCCGAGTTCTACATGTTCCTTCCATAGCTCACTGAGTTCATGTTCCTTCGATAGCTCCCCTGAGTTCATGTTCCTTCCATAGCTCACCTGAGATCATCGTGTTCCTTCCATAGCTCACTGAGTTCATGTTCCTGCCATAGCTCACTGAGTTCATGTTCCTTCCATAGCTCCCCTGAGTTCATGTTCCTTCCATAGCTCACCTGAGATCATCTTGTTCCTTCCATAGCTCACAGAGTTTGTCATGTTCCTTCCATAGCTCACTGAGTTCATGTTCCTTCCATAGCTCATCTGAGTTAACCATGTTCCTTCCATAGCTCACCTGAGTTCACCATGTTCCCTCCATAGTTCACTGAGTTCATGTTCCTTACATAGCTCACCAAAGTTTATGTTCCTTCCATAGCTCACTGAGTTCATGTTCCTTCCAAAGCTCACTGAGTTCTTCATGTTCCTTCCGTAGCTCACTGAGTTTTTGTTCCTTCCATAGCTCACTGAGTTCATGTTCCTTCCATAGCTCACTGAGTTCATGTTCCTTCCATAGCTTACCTGAGATCATCATGTTCCTTCCAAAGCTCACTGAGTTCTTCATGTTCCTTCCATAGCTCACCGAGTTTATGTTCCTTCCATAGCTCACTGAGTTCATGTTCCTTCCATAGCTTACCTGAGATCATCATGTTCCTTCCAAAGCTCACTGAGTTCTTCATGTTCCTTCCATGGCTCACTGAGTTCATGTTCCTTCCATAGCTCACTGAGTTCATGTTCCTTCCATAGCTCACCTGAGATCATCATGGTTCTTCCAAAGCTCACTGAGTTCTTCATGTTCCTTCCATAGCTCACTGAGTTCATGTTCCTTCCATAGCTCTCCGAGTTCATGTTCCTTGCATAGCTCACTAAGTTCATGTTCCTTCCATAGCTCACTGAGTTTGTGTTTTTTTCATAGCTCAATGAGTTCATGTTCCTTCCATAGCTCACTAAGTTCATGTTCCTTCCATAGCTCACTGAGTTTGTGTTCCTTCCAAAGCTCACTGAGTTCTTCATGTTCCTTCCATAGCTCACTGAGTTTATGTTCCTTCCATAGCTCCCTGAGTTTATGTTTGTTTCATAGCTCACCGAGGTCATGTTCCTTCCATTGCTCACTGAATTCATGTTCCTTCCATAGCTCACTGAGTTCATGTTCCTTCCATAGCTCACTGAGTTCATGTTCCTTCCATAGCTCATCAAGTTCATGTTCCTTCCATAGCTCACTGAGTTCATGTTCCTTCCATAGCTCACCGAGTTCATGTTCCTGCCATAGCTCACTGAGTTTATGTTGCTTCTATAGCTCACTGAGTTCATGTTCCTTCCATAGCTCATCTGAGTTCACCATGTTCCCTCCATAGCTCACTGAGTTCATGTTCCTTACATAGCTCACCAAAGTTTATGTTCCTTCCATAGCTCACTGAGTTAATGTTCCTTCCAAAGCTCACTGAGTTCTTCATGTTCCTTCCGTAGCTCACTGAGTTTTTGTTCCTTCCATAGCTCACTGAGTTCATGTTCCTTCCATAGCTCACTGAGTTCATGTTCCTTCCATAGCTTACCTGAGATCGTCATGTTCCTTCCAAAGCTCACTGAGTTCTTCATGTTCCTTCCATAGCTCACTGAGTTCATGTTCCTTCCATAGCTCCCTGAGTTCATGTTCCTTCTATAGCTCACCGAGTTTATGTTCCTTCCATAGCTCACTGAGTTCATGTTCCTTCCATAGCTTACCTGAGATCATCATGTTCCTTCCAAAGCTCACTGAGTTCTTCATGTTCCTTCCATAGCTCACTGAGTTCATGTTCCTTCCATAGCTCACTGAGTTCATGTTCCTTCCATAGCTCACCTGAGATCATCATGGTTCTTCCAAAGCTCACTGAGTTCTTCATGTTCCTTCCATAGCTCACTGAGTTCATGTTCCTTCCATAGCTCTCCGAGTTCATGTTCCTTCCATAGCTCACCTGAGATCATCATGGTTCTTCCAAAGCTCACTGAGTTCTTCATGTTCCTTCCATAGCTCACTGAGTTCATGTTCCTTCCATAGCTCTCCGAGTTCATGTTCCTTCCATAGCTCACTAAGTTCATGTTCCTTCCATAGCTCACTGAGTTTGTGTTTTTTTCATAGCTCACTGAGTTCATGTTCCTTCCATAGCTCACTAAGTTCATGTTCCTTCCATAGCTCACTGAGTTTGTGTTCCTTCCAAAGCTCACTGAGTTCTTCATGTTCCTTCCATAGCTCACTGAGTTTATGTTCCTTCCATAGCTCCCTGAGTTTATGTTTGTTTCATAGCTCACCGAGGTCATGTTCCTTCCATTGCTCACTGAGTTCATGTTCCTTCCATAGCTCACTGAGTTCATGTTCCTTCCATAGCTCATCAAGTTCATGTTCCTTCCATTGCTCACTGAGTTCATGTTCCTTCCATAGCTCACCGAGTTCATGTTCCTGCCATAGCTCACTGAGTTTATGTTGCTTCTATAGCTCACTGAGTTCACGTTCCTTCCATAGCTCACCTGAGTTTATTTTTCTTGCATAGCTCTGCAAGTTCATGTTAATTCCACACCTCACCGATCTTGGTGCATTCATGACCGACTTGTTTGTATCACGTCGCTGCACTAAATGCTTCTTGTGTGCTCTGTGCGACTGGACTCTGGATTTGCCAAGCTTTGAGGAACACGACGCAGAAGCAGCCACAAGGAGGCCCTTGGGGTGCTGTACAAAAGATCACATATCAGAGATCAAACACGTTTATCAAACAAAGTCAAACCTTTCCTTCTTTTCATTAACACGGTGGCCCCACCACTGGCACAGCCTCACATATCATGTTTAGGGGGGGCGGGGGAGGCGTATTTTGCCTGCTTGAGCAGGTGTGCTGCACAGGGACATACTTTGCATATGAGGTATTTGGGGGTACTACCATAGTAAAGAAGTTCTTGTCACGGGCGAGGGGGCCTTGCTTCTCAGGCGCCAGTTTGCCTGGGGCCTTCAACATCAATGGAAGGTTAAAGGGAGATGCTTTGGAAAGTCAACTTTGAATGTAGTTACGCAATTGTGTCTGGGGACTGGGGGTAGAATTCACGGATAGCATGTGTTCATTTTACAGACTAAAGCGGAGGGTATGTCGGGGCAGACAGACGAAGTCCTCTTATCTGGGTGCCAGGAGGGTCTCACAAGCAAGGGTGGCACAGAGGCTTTTGATATCGGTGCCTTTGGTAAGTTTAAATGATTGGTCGTCATGCGGTTGCTGCCTCGAAGTCTTTTCAGAGGTCAGTGGTGCAATTCGGGTAGAGTAACAGAATGTTATTTTTTGGGGAGTTTAGTTTCAGGACTGGTGACATGCATCTGGAGGGGGGTGTCTTCATCGTAGGACTCGTCGAGCTCATCACCCCCGGCGGTCTCCCCGAGGTGGTGGGTGAAGATGGCAAGGACACCACTGTAAACAATGATCACGCGCCACCTAAATCCATGCCGGAGCTGTTGTGCTATTTCCTGAAACACCTGCTCCCAGAGCCCCTTTCTGTTTCCACCCACACGTGCTGTAATGATTATATCTGGCTGTTCAAGCATGCAGACGTAGCCGTGCACGCGCATCATGGGCGTTCACAACGAGGTTTGCGTGGCAGCTTCTCTTAGAATCGAATGACACCCTGCACCGCTATTGAGGATGAAAGCTGTTCCCGAAATATTGCGGGAAGTAACCCCGACTTTTCCTTGAAGGTTTAATTTCCCATGCCTTCTGCAACACCTGTGACGGGCCTCCGCCGGCAGAGGCGAATAACCCCCGTTTGTCATATACTGTAATTTTCAGCTCAGGTAGCTGCGCCAGCAGAAGGGTGACACAAATGCTGGTGGGGCCGTTTTCATTCACATCGAATTATTTCCATCCAATTTAAGTGTCTGTCTGTATTAAATGCCGGTTGGGAGTAATGCGTCGCCCCTTTGTTTTCCTGCTCTGATGAAGCAAACCTGCAAACGCCTTGGAAGGATTCCAAGGAAACATTGTTATATGGGGTGCCCTTAGAGCACGCCTGCTTCATCAGAATCCTCTCTGGTGAATGAAAAGGGCACCCGGAATGAGTCAGTGGATATTGGGTGAAGGGCAGGTGGAAGGACAGGGACACTGCAGTGGGCCCCGGTTAGGTGTCCACCCTATTTACTCTCAGGTATTGGGAAAGCAGGGTCCTGGACTAAAGCCCACCCTGCCACTACAGTTAGGCCTATCACCCTGGTGCTTGTGGTATTGGTGGAGGGTAGAGATGTAGCATGCAGGTGGGCAGTGGTGAAGCCGTGGGGTGGAGGGGTAGAGAGGGGCGGCAGATCCCCCCACTCTCCCCTAGTGCCCATGCACCCCCCCCAGCCTACTGCTGGTGCCCTATTATCCACCCACGCACCCCCCCTCCACTTCATTACCCATTATGTCTCTCTCAACTTCTTGTATGCACTAACATACTGCCATTTTCTCATGACCCACTCTAAGATGGCGCCCACAAATGCTGGACATGGAGGATTGGGAAGGAAAAGAGGAAGCCATCTTTATTGACATTTCAGACTGTTCGTTGCAGGATTTGCGCTAATTAAAAGACTCAACACGGACACGTCCTCTAGACAGCTAGACAACATCTTCTTTTCATTTTAATTGTATTGAATGTTTTACATCAAATACCTCTGCCCATAACAATATTAGAAAAGAGAAATTCACACTTGTAGGCGCTATTCATTCACACAGACTCCCTGCGAATGAAATATTCTATTCCCGCCCCAGACTCAATGCTGAACACGGGACGGCATCAAAGACCAGGGAACCAGGTAGATGAGCCGGCAGGTGGATAGCTCAGGGGCAACGCGTTGGTCTTGGAAGCTAGGCAACGCAACACAACACAGGTTTGAAGCCTGGTCCTGTGCTTAGAGACTGCTCCCTGGTATTAAGAGTGCTTTAATCGATTAATTCAATTAAGCAATTAATGAGCCCAAAGCAATCTGGTTCACAACCACATTTTGCCAAAGCAGGTGACAAATGGCCCAGGACAGTTTATAGAAATGCAGACAAGGGTAGTAAGGCCCCGGCCACTGCTCACCACACTAAGGAATGTGTTGAGGAGGCATTAATGAGGCATATATGTCTCAGTCATTGAGCTTGCCATGGTTGTCACTATGTAGGACTGCCACCTCTTCTGCCTTAAACCAGACTGGTTATTTTTCTAGTGCTTTGTTCTGACTGCTGTATGTTTCTATGGGTAAACATGGCTGCTGAAGGCACGCCCCTAAACGCTCACACCAAAGTGCTTAGTACAATTTTTTTAATACATTCATTAATTCCCCTATAAGGAGTTACGCAGCTCAAGCTGGTTAAAATTGCAAATTAATCTCCTTGCATGCAGTGTCTTTCTTTAAGAAGCTAGAGATTAAAATATAGTCTCAGTAGAATCTGTCATTGTACAATCAAAACCGATTTTGCCCGTGTTATTGCTTTCGTTAAAAAAATCAGATTTTCATTTCATATAGAGAAACCCATACTGTCAGCCCATAAAGAGCCATCCTTTCACTTCCTTATCCTATCTGCTATGTGCCTTTGTTCCCCATCATAAGAACTGATTTTCGATTTGACTGTTTAGCCTATTTGCTTAGCTGTTTTGCTTGTTTAAAACCTGTGTGAAATAAGAAAGTACAATTCTGCCACGTGTGATTATTGCTGCATTGTTTTCCTTCCCAAAGTCGATTTTCTCACCTTTGTTCATGTTGCTTTAGTACCCTGCTCAGTAGCCCGTCAGGTTCCTTGCCTCTTTAGTACAGCCACATGAATTCCTATCCTATCTTTTCTACCTCAAATGTAAACTGACCTCAGAGTTCCCAGTGAACTCCCAGCATGCCATTTTGCTCCTTTTCAGGGTTTTCATGTTTAAATTAATGATATTATAACATTTTGCTGTATATTATTAACACACTGGTGATTGCGGCCCTAAACATTTGTTTTGCTCTGATTTTTCCTTTGAATTTTAAAAATAAATAAATATTTAATTGTTACACACCGGCCTGGTTCATGGTCCATTGCGACACAGGCTATTTGTCAAGGTGGGTGTGGGACAGGTTTGTTGCCTTGTCAAAAAAGGATCCAGGGTTCAAATAAAAATAAAAGGGTGTTTTGTTGTGCGCCACCTTTAGTGTCAGGGCTACAATTCTCTAGCTGGAGTATGCCTTAGAATCCATACAATTGGTCCTAGCCCCGTCCATCTGTCTTTCATCATGTGGGCTCAGCTGGACTCATTGGGCCTCATTACGACCCTGGCGGAAGTCGAAAAACGATGGCGGAAAAGTAATACCGCCATCGAATACCGCTCGTTGCGATCATGACCCGTCACCGTAAAGTACGATGCCATTAGCGACACCGTAGTGAACGCCAACGCTAACTGCACCAAGTACGCGCACGCGCGCCGTGCAAAACCGGAATTTCCGCCATGGCGCAACGGTACGCGAATTCTGACCCTAGCGGACATGTACTTAACGCCATCAAGCATGGCGGAAAGCACCATTCCGCCATGGTGAGAAATACGGCATCGTGAACCAACCGTAAATGGCCCTACTGAGTGCCTGTACACCACTCCCTGCCCACATTGCACAACTCCACGTAGGCGCAATGTAGTCACACTATGCAACCAGTGAAATGTACAAGTCACCCATGCATGCCAACGAACAAATGCATGCAGGGGCTCCAAGTGCCTTGTGAGTGGCCATCCATATTCGGCATGTCACCATTGCCGTACTGATGCAGCACAGGCATGTGAAGGTTCAAGGACACCAAAATGAACAGAAAGATTACATGACACAAAACAACAATAGTCCCCCATCGCTTGCCACCAGTGTAAGGCAACATCCAAAGCAGTATCCTGAGGGAGATTGCACCAGCCCTGTACTCTTGCCAGTAAACAAACCAACCATCAGCATAAGCATGTACCACACAAGTTGGCAGAGTGACTGAGCAGCCAGGCTAATCTCAAGAGGGGCCAATGGGAGCTGCAGGGCACAGATGGCACGAACACAGAAGCTAATCTAATGGACATGACCTCAGTCTCCCTCCAACAAACGCACGCAAACACAGGCACCTGTGACCAGCCATTTTCTGATAATCCCATCATATCACCAATCGACCTGGCTGACCGGCATCTGTTGCACAAGAGCTAATCCCCCGCCCCTGAGCATGACATCATCAAAACAGTCATAATGGCAGCCCCTATCCGTGACCTAACTGCGCTTCGTAGGCAAACGCGGCCAGCACAGTACCACGCAACTGAACTCAGAAGCCGGAACACAATGCAGATCATCTCACAATACATAGCGCCACAAATCGGAATATGCTACATTACCTGCAAAGAATAACGCTACACGGCTAATATCGGAATTCATATTTAATGGACATCAAAATCAGAAAGCCCATACAGCTATTTGCTCATGAACTCCAAAATAAATGTCATCACTGTGGGCTGAATCCGTAATAAATGACCAGCTTCTTCTTGTGTGACGCCCTGTTCCTTCATGGTACACAGGGGCAACATTAACGTTCAAAGAGGCAACATGGAAGCGCCTAGAACCGCAGGGCCGTCCCATGAGGTAGGCACTAGTCCAGCTGAAAGGTAGAAATGTTGCTCCTAGCCACTAGTACTGCGTAAGGGCATGTGGCCCATTGGCGATCGTCCCATAAGATCGTAATGGTGCTCCACTGATTAACTCGAAGCTGCATGTGTCGAGAGTAAAACCCATCTGCAGGAGTGGCGTACAGATGGCAGCGGCAAAAGGGTACGAGATACCTGTCACCCAAATGAAACAAAAAATAACAGTATGGGCATCAGAACTCCAGATGTATTACTCACTTCATTCAACACACTAAATCTACAACCATATGCATGCTAGGCCGCTCCAAAGGATCATTTACACCCAGAAATCACTTTCGAATCACAACGAAATAAATCGAGGTGAATACACCATTACTAACGTCTGTTTGTGTGCATGCGTCTGTTAAAACAGAATCCATTACATGGGATTAGTAACGTGCATAGACACAAGTGTTTGAAGGCGCGTCGAGACAGGGAGGATCCAACAAGGGCAGATAGACGATGGTCCCACTATGGCAGCTTTGCACCACATAGCGCAGGGGAAGGGTATTGATTCCAAAAAGCCATGTACATGGCAAACTCTCAATTAAATCATCTGTCCATGCATCCATTCATCATTCCCTCATCCCGGTATGAAAACGCCTGAATATCTACTCAAATGACATTTGCAATTTCCATTGAGTCTGTCCGTAATGCAGTCTGCAAAATCCACTGTGCTCCTGCCCGGATTAGTAGTGTTGTGAAGTAACATGTATTTGGGAACGTCCTGCCTTATCGTCCACTACGCTATTGTGCATCCCATTCAATTCATATCATTTATTGCTTACTCGTTATGGGCCCTGTCCCAAGGACATTCAACAATATAACGTTATATTTCAAGTCAGACCTGTGGGCGTCTCCTCGCCGCTAGTTGAAAACCAAAAGCGCTGTCCTTCGAATTCCTCATTTGCAACATCACGTCGAAAAGGCATCTGTGAACGCTTGCATTCACAATTACATCTATGTAGTGCGGCTGTGTGAGAAAATGCTAACTGGCTACAATCACAAAAGGGACGCCCTGCCCATCGTTGAAGGTCGGTACAGTGCTGCATGAGGGTCCACCGTTGATCGAGTACTACATTCCACTGACCCCTCACAGGTTTGTTCGCGACTGCGAATATAGTATGTGAAACAATGGGACCATAGCAGAATCAACATATAAACAGACATTTCACTGCCATCGGGATCAAATACATGATTGTAATTGCAAGATGCCATGCGTCAAATTGCCGCTTTGTGTGCGGGACGTGCTCGCACAAAAGTGATTGCAGCTGCCAGAGGTGGAATGAATCACCACAGGTGGAGGCTATACAGCCTGACAACACATAAATTGCACACCCAACCCCCTCCCACAACCACACCCACTCCGAAATGCTACCGGCAGGACTAGCGATGTTGGCCCTGGGGGAACTGATAGCACTGCAAGTACTCCAACTTCAAGAACATGACGAACACCAACTACTACAACAACCGGCCGCACAGAGGAGACGCAGGAGGAGGAGGGCAAGGCAGGGGCAGCAAGGCCCACCAGCACAGCCACTACCACCACGCAGGCAGCCCGCAATCCCACGTCTCCGAGCTAATCCGTTCAACCTCACTGCTGAGCAGATCCACACCCTCTACCGCTTGGACCGGGACACCATAACCGCCATTGTGGACATGACACACGCTGACCTTGTCAGCATGATAGATAGCCCGACCGCCATTCCACCCCTACTGAAGGTGGTGTCTGTACTACACTTCCTGGCCACAGGCACCTACCAGCACACAGTCGGACAGTTGCATGGCATTTCACAGCCACTGTTCTCACGGACACTATTCCAAGTGCTCGATGCCCTCCTGAAGCACGCAGACGACTACATCACTCTACCACGCTCGGACCAGGAGATTACCAACGCAAAAGTGGGATTCCATGCACTTGGCGGCATACCGGGTTGCATTGGTGCCATCGACTGCACCCATGTGGAATTGGTTGTCCCACATGGCATGGAGGTCCAGTACCGCAACCAGAAACAATATCATTCTATCAATGTACAAATGGTGTGTGACTCCAACAGGATCTTTACACATTGTTGTGCCCGATTTCCTGGATCTACCCATGATTCTATGGTCTTGAGGAACTCTAGAATACCACGCTACATGGAGCGACACGCAGGGCACAGATCCTGGCTACTCGGTGAGTCTCATTTCATGCATGAGAATGTGGGGTAGATGATGCGTCAATGACCTGGCAGGGAGGGGGGGGGATGCGTACGTAGCAATGTCATTCCACAAACATCCTTTATTGTCCACATACAGGTGATGCCGGGTATCCACTGAAGAGATGGCTCCTTACACCACTCCGGAACCCACAGAACCAGCATGAGGAGGTCTACAACCGTGCCCACTCACGTACCCGTGTAGTCATAGAACATGCATTCGGCCTACTGAAGGCTCGTTTCCGCTGCCTCAGCAGGTCTGGCGGGGCACTCCTGTACAGCCATGAGAAGGTTGCAAAGATGGTCATGGCATGTGTCATGCTACACAACATGTGCGTACGTAGAAATGTGCCCATGCCCCATGACGCAGAACTGCAAGCACCTGAAGATGGTCATGATGAGGGTGGGGATGTGGCTGCACCTCAAGGAGTCCGCGAGGCACAGGAGGGCCGTGAAGTTCGTCAGAATATCATAGATGCATGCTTCTAGCACTCACGCCTGGTGGCTGTTACATGGACACGGGACTTGTGGAACTGTGTGTGTCTGGTACATGCACAATGTGGACTGTACGCCTATGAAGGCCTAGTACAAGAAGTTCAATGTCCACACATCTCATTGGATGAATATGAAGAAATGTATTGCAAATGTGAAATGATATTACACACCCAATCGACCCGCCACCCAGAATAGCCCAACACACCCCCTCCACCCTCCTACCTCCCCCCCGAACACCAGTGTCCAAAGATGCATATTGTCCGTGGGCAGACGCTATTGCAAGCCGCCTCTCCGGGTATCAGGGGCACCCCTGCCTGTGGAGCGCAGGTTCCTACCAGATCTACGTTGGGGGCTGCCCTGGACGGAGCTTGCAACGGATGATGTCTCTGCCTGCTCACGTCCATGCATGTCCCTAAGGGTTTGTGAGAGCTCAGTGAGCACACGGCGCACAGCGGCTAGTTCACCACATACGTCTTTGGACGTCGCATGCAGTTCCCCCCTCAGGCTCTCGGTGCTTCTCTCCATTTGTGCCCTCAGGATCTCGGTGCTTCTCTCCATTTCTCCCCTCAGGCTCTCAGTACTTTGCTCAATTTGTGCCCTAAGTGTCTCAGTAGATGTTTCAATGGCTGCCTTAGAACCCCCACATTCATCAGCATGCTCCTTGAGGAGCGTGGCCAGTTGCTGCTGTTGCACGATCATCTGGTCGAGGGACTGTTGCCTCTGCTGGGCCATGCCCATTTGCGGTGGTGTGACAGAGGGGCTGATCACCACATGTTGCCTTGCCACAGGGCTTGTGGGGGTTGGCCAGTCGTCGTCTTGCGGGTGCCCCTGCGTGGTTTCCTCATGGTGTACGGGATGAAACAAACAGGGGGATTGAGACAGGTCATGGATGGGTCCTACATCGGCAGCATCGTTTTCTCTGTCGGAGCATGCTGGCATGAAAGCAGTGTCACCTATGGTGCTGCTACCACCAGAAGCAGTGCCATCTGTGGCATCCATTGGGGGGACCTGTGGTGCTGCTGTTGTGGACATGCTGGCTGCTGGGGTGCCTGTTGCAGTCCCCTCCAGTGTGCTGCCACTTGATGTGTGCTGCTGCCGTGTCTTGATCCGTGCAGCTGAGGTGGAGGGTCTTTGGCCGTTGGTCTTGGCCCTCTTTGCAGGTGTGCTGGTAGGGTGTCCTGAAGCTCGTCGTTTGAATCGGACCCTGTGGTGGAGTAAAGGAGGGCGAGCGTTATTTATGGGTCTGTGGAAATTGGAATGGCAATGTATCACATGCATTGTGGTGGTACCTGAGGGTGATTTGGGTCAGGCCCTAGGAGGTGGTCTCATTTTTGTGTGGATTGGGGATGCATTTATTTAGCAGCCTGCAGTTAGGGGGTGCATGCTGCACATGTAGAGGGTGTTTTTAGGATTGTAACTTTTTTATGTATTTTATCTGACTTTTAAAGGGCGCTATCAGGAAGGAGTATGTGGACGTTCTCCTGGACATGTGTTTCTATTGCACTATGGGGACGCATGGTACTTCACATGATTGTACATTGTGGATTTAGCATTGTTTTATTTGGCACACCTACCTGATTCTTCGGATGTCGGCACTCCTTTCTCCATCCCTCCGACTCCCTCTATGCTCTCCATTCCAATGGTGGAGGCACAGATTTCTTCCCAGGGGGTCAACTTGATGGGTGATTCTGATCCTCCCCCGGTGGCTGTGGCAATGTTTCTGTTGGCAGAAAGTATGCTCCGGACGCGTATCCGCAAGTCGTCCCATCGCTTTCTGCATTGCTGTGGGTTGCGGGGTGTGGTCCCCACCGCACTTACCCGCTGTGCCACCAGGGCCCATATGGCCTTCTTGTTCGCAAGTGCCGTCCTGGTCATTTGCGTCGAGAAGACGACGGCAGCATTTTCCTGGAGGGTCTCTGTGAGCACGGTGAGTTCCTCATGGGAGAAGTGGACCTGCCGCTTGCGATCGCACGCTTTTTTAGCTACTTTTCCCATATTTATTTTATTAACTGGGGTGGCTAACGGGTTGGGATGTGTGTCAGGGTCGGATTTTTGATGGTTGTGTTGGGTTTCCCTTTTTATGGGTGTACGGCGTGCTGTTTCCCGTTCCGGCACCATGTTTTTACTTCCGTTTCCGTATATTTACGGTGACCGTAATTTGCGCTGACCGCTCATTACGGTGACCGCTAAGATGGGTGGTGGAATTGCACCTAGGGCGGCGTACGACGGCGCTGATGGGCGTTTTGGGGTCATTTCCGCCATCGCAGACTTTCCAATTCCGCCATGGCGTAATGCTCGTGCCCGATGGGTCGGAATTAGCCGCACTTTACTCCATCGTGCAATGGCGGAAACGCTATTTACGCTATGGCGGTCAGGTCAATTACTTTCCGCCAGGGTCGTAATGAGGCCCATTGTCTCCAGGGAACCAAGTACGAAAGAGCAATTAGTTATATTTGCAGATATTGCTACTCCATCATTATACAGTGCACCTGATGCTTAAAAGACTGGCACCGGAGGAGACTTGAGGTCACACTAACACACGCATTTTACTTATCTCAATCACGTCTCTCTGCTTCCAAGGCTTCCACCCTCACTTTTGAACTATAATTTATCCCTTCCTTAACCTGGAATTACAAATCATGCCGTGTGAAACAAAGGCGGGAAAACCCTACTCTTAGATCTTTTAGGGTTGATTGCTTTATGGTCGGTGGTCGAGGATCAACTTGCATCTTGGAATTCAGGGGTCTTAGAAGTGGGGCAGAGGCAGGGGCTAGAGCTTGTGGTTGGCTGGGTGGGGGTCGGAGGCATGTTCCGTCCTGTGTGTGATAAGACATCTAGCTAGGCACCCATCACTGTCTTGTGGCCTTGCAGGGCACATTCCTTCTTAGAACAAACACATTGGCAACAATTTTAGAACAATGGAGGGTTTCAGTGAAAGTTAGCATCATGGGCCCCTCTCATCAGCACTTGGGCCTGCTCAGATTTCCCCTTCAGGCTTGCAGCCTTTGTTTAACACACTGAATACTGCCTGGCCATGCATCCTATACTTCGACCATGGCTACAACATGGCGTCTACTTCTATGCAGGCACCATGTCAATCAGTTAGATCACGTACAATATTATGACCTTCTGGGGAAATTAGTCACGCCCCCCTCTTCCCTGGGCTATTAGAGATCTCCCAATGGGGCACGGCTCACCCTAAATTGCCTAGGGGTGTGGGATAGAGTCACTCCCTTCCCAACACTGCTTTGCAGTGAGGCACACCCCTGCAAAGTGCCATTAATCGAGGTGTGTTGTTTGCTGCATGGCCACTTGTCTCCTTTTTAATTTGCTTCTCAACCCGCAACTGTGACACACATATATAACTCATGAATTTTCAAAAGGGAACAGCTGGGTCCTTAGTAGAATATTACACATGTTTGTGACAAGTCAAAGAGGCATTTACATTGGACAATGCATGCAATAGGTGTTCTCCATCTTTAAATGTGTTCATGTAACTATATGCTAGTCCTGCTTCGTGCAGTTAATACAACGTATTAAATGGAGATGGCGGCACACTTCCTAGCCAATCCAATGGGATCTTTCGTCTTTGCTTTTATGTGGTATGGCACTTCCATTGCCTAGTACAATTTATATAACTCATTTCCAGAGAACAAAATGTACCACGTGTCGCTTATTACTTAGGCTGCCACCTTACCCTGTGTTATGTGTGGTCCCACAAGCCAGTCCAGTTCCTTTCCCCAGAGCATGCTGGGGCTTGTAGTTTTGTTGTTCCCATTGTAAATATGGGCCCACATGTCCTAGCATACAACGGGGGAAAAGCAGGACTGGCTCGAGGGGCAACTGGTTGCTTTGCGCATTCCTACATGGCTACATGGTGTGTTATTGATCATTTCTAATTCAGTTGCTGAGACACACTTTTTTAGGTGGTGGCAACACTCTAGAATACATGGGCTCACATGCATCGTTTGTTCATTTTATATTTATGTAATTATAGTTGATTTATAAAAGCCTTCTGTGAATACCTTCACTTTATGGCACCAAGAGTCATGTCAGGAGTTTTGAGGGCCAGGACTATTCCAGTTCTTAGGCCACACCAATATTTGAGATCAAAGACCTTCTTCTTAAAGTTGTGCTTGTGAAATTGGTATTACTAGACCTGAAATGTGCAGAGTTGTATTTGGGCGTTTGGCTGATGATAGCAAATGCATGAATAGGTCGTGGAGTCCTGATGTCATTCGTTGCATTCTCTAACTTGTAGTTTTGCATTCCCCATTTCAAATTTAGAACTACAAGTCCCAGAATGCAAAGCAGCCCCTAGAATGTATGACAAGGTCATGCCTGGCATGAGGAAGCTTAACGACTTGCATATAGATGACAGAAAGTGTTGTTTTATGGTCTATTGCCAGTCAGATACCCTGAAGCTCTAACTATACCGTGAGGATAGCTCAGTGGCAACATTCTCGCCTTGGAAGCAAGATGACACGACGCAGGTTCGATCCCCGGGGCACCGCTTAGAAACCTCTGGGTATTTAAGCGCATTATAAATACTCAACTAAGAAAAAAAAAAAAAAAAAACTATTACGCAGCTAAAACAAAAACAATTCCTGTAACAGCACCTAATGCCCGTGGGCTGTGTGAGTGCTTTAAAAATGAAAAAAAAAACGCAAAAATTAAGAAATAAAATGTAAGTACACTAAATTGTAATTACTTCTGATTTAAGTAGCACATCAATCCAAATGGCAAAATACAACATGCTTACTTATTTAGGGGGTTAATAGAACTCTTAAGTAGAACCATGCCAGGTAGGCAAAGCCCATCCAGTCCTATTTTTATTTTCCTATTCTGGGCATAATTTACTTAATGTTTAATACAATATAAAAATACAAGACCCCGAAAGGAAATAACTAACACACTAACTGCAGACCTGAAATATGCCAAATTGAGCGATCTGGGCCTTCACCTTGGAATTCGAAATTGTTAACAGTTTGACTAAACAATGATGGGTTATATTATGTCATGTTATGATTACATGTTTGCACACAAAGACTTCATTGTACAGATAACATGACAAATGAATAAACACATAGATATTACAACCAAATGAAGAGACATTAGCTATCATCACGTGGTAAACGTGGTATGACAAGGAGGAGGAGTCATTTAATGTATGGGTGGGTCTTCCAGTCTGTTTTTTGTATTAGACAAGGGTGGTAACCTTATACTACTGGTCTTTCCTTATGTGGCCATGTGTGTCATGGATGACCACCCCAGTCTTCAATGTTTGCTTTACAGGGAGAATCCCACACCTTCCTCACCTCCTCCTGGATGCACCTCTGTGCTCTGGCCACCCAGTACGCAATGCATGGAGGGGGATCTGCAAGGCGCGCAGAAGGTAGACAAGGGTGGCCAACCGGGGTGTGCAGGGCACGCAACACATCTCTAACTAATCCAATCTAATTTTTAAAATCCCCTAAAAACCCACAACCGTCAGAGAGCTCAAGAATAAGTGCCCCAACGCTACACCACTCCTTAGGCAGGCCTAAAGGAGATCAGAGTTGCAGGGGCTGATTCTTGGAATTTTTTGCATGGTGTGCACTAGTGAAAAGGATTTTTTTGGACGGTGTCCACCAGTGAAAGGCTGCTTTGCACTGTGCAAAAAAAAATCCATGAATCAGGCCCTTAGAGTAAAAACCTTTGCAGTCTCTCTGGTGACCAATAATCACGCTGGAGTACCCAGTGCACTCTGTGCCATAGGTTCAGATCACACTTACCTCTTTTAAGAGCACCAAATACACTTGCCCACACACCATCCTTAATGACAAGTGATACATCTGCACCCCGTTCCGTCATACGCGTCCTTGACCAATCAGAAGATTCCTGTAGGCTGAAGAACGTAGAATGGCGAATCCCAGCCCGACACAATGAGCACTTATATGTGAGGCTCGTCATCCATTCCCAGGGTAGACATAACATTCAGCGCACAGAGGAGTTGCCTTCTCTCCTCCCTGTACAGCTTGTACTTAAATGTCATACCTTCAAACATGCAAATCAATGGGTCAGCCCTCGAGGGTCAGCCATCAGTCACCCATAACATCCATCAAAGTTTCTTATAGAGCTATATTGCTGGTTTACCCTATAGGGACACCTTGGTAGACCCCAGCACAGACATGCACTCTTTGAAGTTCCATACAGTAGAGCAAACTGCATGTGCTCATACGCTGCTCCACTGACAACAGCCTCCCTACATCATGTTAAGTTCCTTGCTCTTCCGAGGGAATTATAGGGCAATGAAAACATACCAAAAGTTGGGGAGCTTTGTAATCACCCCAGCTTTACCCCGTAATGATAGGCCCACATGCTGTGACTCTCACTTTTCAGCACTCGGGGAAAATTCACTGGCATAAGTAGAGACGGGTCTCGCGCCACTCTTGCACCCAAGTATTTCACACCATCCTATGACCACTTCAAGCTGATAAGTGACCCTAAAACTAGCACTAGAGATGGATAATCCCTAGCTATTTTAATCATATAACCTGAAATCCTCCCAAAAGCACTTGAAAAGGTCCAGCCAGGGTCTTCAGGAAGTATCTGGCTCCTCCATTATCATCAGGCTAGGGTCTTCATGTACATATGCTGCCTTAGAAACTCCCTTAAACCAGCGTTGAGTTTAGAAAATGGCCGCCAGGAGCAGCTCAATGGCCAGGTCAAGCAGGAGAGGGTACAGGGGACCACCCTGTCATGCCCCCTTCCTGGGCATAAACTCATCAGAATGCACATTATTGGCAGAGTGCCATGCTTCAAACCCTGAATATGGAGCCCAGAATAAGGAAAAAAGTGCTGATCAAAGCCAAAACTGTGTAATCAATGCCCTTGAAACACCAGTGCATGCAGTCGAATCCTTTCCGGGTATCAATGCAAAGGGCTGTGGCAGCAACGTTCCTACCTTTATGTGTGTGTGTGTGACACGTCCAATGGGAGCATGGTATGGTTGCTACGGTACCTGCCCTTCAGACTGCCACATTTATGTATTAATGTATTAACATTTATAAAGCGTGCATCAGCCCTGAGGCATCCTGGCACTGTTACAGAGATAATAGCTGGTTACAGAAGAAACAATACGTAGTTACATGATAGAGAGTGGTGAACAGGACAGGAACACAAGAAGAGTGGGGAGATGAGTGGGGGGTGGCAGGGTGGTGGAAGGAAGCTGAGGGAGAGTTAGTTGAACAGTGTAGTTTTGAGGGTCTTGCTGAAGGCTGTGAGTGAGGTTTCGGCTCTGAGTGCATTAGATGGGCCATTCCAGAGTTTTGGTGCGAGATGAGGAAAACCGATACCTCCAGCATTTTCTCTTTTGATGGGAGGTATGCGTAGTTAGTTGGCATAGTGACTTCTTCTGGGACGCGAGCAGGTGTCTCTAGTGATAGTTTCAGATAGGTAGGGTGGGGCAGTGAAGCTGAGGCATTTGTGCATTAAAGTGAGGGTCTTAAAGTTTATCCTCTCTAACTGGGAGCCAGTGGGTGGCCCGCCTAGCCTGTGAGGGCTGCTCGGAGCACATTGTTTTGGATTATTTGGAGCCTGTTAAGATTTGTGGCCGAAGTGCCTGCAAGAAGAGCATTACAATAATCTAATTTGGCTCCAATATTGGCTCGGGCGATGGAAAGGCAGTTTTGGATAGTTAGAAAAGGTTTTCTAGCATTTATATGTTTGGTGTTGTGGACGGAGGTGGAGGCAAGGGCACTGACCTATCGAGTCATCGAGAGGGTGGAGTCTAGGAAGACTCCAAGGGTCTTCACAGTGGAGGAGACAGTGGTGATTGTGTTGTCAATGGTAAAGCTTCCGTATTTTTGGTCGAGTTTGAACAGTATTTCTTTGGGGCCTAGGAGGAAGATCTCTGTTTTGCCCCTATTAAAGCACAGTCCATTGGCTGCCATCCAGGCGTGGTTGATGGCATACATTTAAAGGAGGGCTGCTGCGTCTTGGTCGTAGGAACCAGTGAGAGGCAGGAGTACTTGCGTATCGTCAGCATAGTTTGTGTAAGCTATGCCAAGGGAGTCAAGTTTGTCGAAGAGTGGCTTTGTAAACATGTTGTAGAGGGTACGTGCAGTGCTGGATCCCAGGGGAACTCTGCAGTAGATGGTTGTGGGAGCAGTGCTAGCCTGGTCGGAGTAAACCTTCATGGCTCGGCCCTCTAGGAAGGAAGTTATCCAAGATGAGGCCTGTTTGGAGAAGTGGGCTGGGTTGGAGAGGTGGGAGGTAAGGATGTTGTGATCGACAAGATCAAACGCAGCAAAGGTAAATCAGGAGCAGCCGGAAGGCTGTTTTGCCATTGTCCATTATCTCAGTGATTTGTTTTATTTTAGGTCCAAGAGGGCCGTTTCTGTGCCATGGCCTTTGCGGAAACCTGAATGCCTTTTACCTAGGATGGCGTTATATTCCAGGTAATGTTGGATCTGGCAGTGGGATGCTTTCTCTAACATCTTAAGGAGGAAAGGGACAGTGGTTATGAGCCAGTAGTTGTTGGTGCATGAGGGATCCAGGGAGTTTCTTTTTTTATTATAAGGGAGCAGACCCACGCTTCTTTTAGGCTGTGTGGTACAATTCCTGTGGAGAAGGAGGCATTGATGAAAGCCATGATGATCCTTGAAACACTTGTGTATAGGCGCGTTACAAATGCCATATCATATCATATCATATCATATCGGGATCAGTGCGCCAGCACACTCTTTAATGATGACAGGAGGGCAAATGTCTCCTTTACACGTGGAGGGTTTGAGGTGCTGGAGGAGATCTGAGACTTCTGATTCTGTGACGTCTCTGAAGGAGAAGAGAGGGGTGGAAGGATTGTCAGGAGGGGAGATGGCCATGGGCTGCCGGTCGGGTTTAGGTAGTTCTTCGCGTTGTGATTGAATTTTATCTTGGAGAAGTTTAATTTTGTTTAGGAAAGATGCCTGTATACCGGAGCACCATGCTTCGTCTTGAATGATCTTGTCTGGACTGGTGGAGGGGGTGATGAGATCTTTGAAGATGGAGAACATTTCCTTGGATTTAGAGTTGGCTGTGGATATGCGTAAGTTGAAGGATTCAGATTTAGCTTTGAATATAGCTTTTTTGAATAGCGATGAGAGTCTTTTAAATTCTTCCAGAGTGGAATTATTGGGCATGGACTGCCACTTGGCTAGGGCCAGGTGTTTGCTGGAGCAAAGGGCAGATAGCTCTTCCGTGAACCAAGAATTGGTATGCATAGATTTTTTTTCTTTTTTGTTTTCAATACGGGTTATAGCATCAATGGCTTTAGTGAGAGTGTGGGAGTAGATGTTGGCAAGAAAGGTGGGGTTGTTTACAAAGGATGGTTTGAGTTCTGGGACATATATGAATGGGAGGAGGTTGTGTTTTGTTAATTTTTTGGATCTTCTGACCTTAGCTGGAGGAACATATGAGAGTACTTTGGGGGTAAGTTTAGTGGGGACAGTGAATTGGATGCAATTGTGATCCATCCATGGGTGGGCCGAGATAGTGGTGATGGTGGATGAGCAGTTCTGGTCTGCAACCCAGTCAATGGTTCTGCCTTTTCAGTGAGTTGGGTCTGTGACTCTGTGGGAGAACCCTAGGTCCATGAGTTCCTTGGCTTGTGATGAGGCTGCTTTGTCCTTTGGGTCATGGAGGCCTAAGTTGAAATCCCTGAGTAGGATTGTTTTAGTGGTGCTTTTTAGGCTGTTGCCTAGGATTTGGAGGAGTTGACTTTGGTAGACAGGGCTGTACCAGGCGGACTGTAGGTGACGAGTATATTTATGGTGTATTTAGGGGATAGGGAAAGTTTGGCAGAGAGGAGATCAGCGTTACTTTCCCTGGGTGATTGCAGAGTGTAATGGAGAGTGCCTCCTTGGTGATGAGAGCTACACTTCCGCCTTTAGATCACTTACGGACCTGTCACAGGATGGTGTATCCCTGGGAGAGGGCAAACGAGATGGCTGGGCCTGATGCCTCATGGAGCCAGGTGTCCGTGATGGCAAATAGGTCGAGATCTAGGGTGGTGATGAGGTCATTGATCTCGAGGGCGTGGGTGGGGTGAGAATGAGCGTTGATTAGGGCACATTTGAGGGCAGTGTTGGGACTGTTCTTTTTGAGGGTGGGAGTGGGGTGAGGGGCGTTAGGAGGGCGGCAACAGAGGGTGGCTGCGGGGGAACTGAGGAGAGTGTGTTTGGTGCTGAACCTTGTGAACGTGCAGGGGAACTGGGTGAGGTGAAACAAGAGGGGTGGCCGGAGAGCTGGTGTCTGCTGGTGGTGCAGGTACTGGGTGTGGAGAAGCGTGGAGCTGCAGATGTGATGCGGGAGCATAATCAGAGATTTTTCCTGTCTGTGGTGAGAGGGAGGCTAGGGTGCGAGTAGGGCTCTGAGTGTGCCCTGAGCCTGGAGAGCCTAGTGTGTAGGAGGACATGTGCCGCTGGTTGGTCAGTGTGGTCGCTAGATAGGGTAACCTTGGCTGGATTTGTCTGTTGCTGGAGAGGTGGTGGGGAGAGGTGTGTATAAGTGGGCAACATTGTGTCAGAGCACCAGAGAGAGGGTGTAATGAGTGTAAGTGAGCCTAGGGGGGGGCGTAAGAAGGTGGTACGAAATGAGTGTTTGTGAGTTCGCAAATAAGCTGGTCTGAGTGTCGTGAGAGGATACATTGATAGGTGAGGGTTGGACACGATGAGCATAAATACAAGATTTTTTGGCACAACATAAGAGAAGCAGTTCAGACTGGGCTGGGACAGTACAATGGGGGCACAATGCGAGCAGAATCAATTTTGTTGGCACATGTGGGAAAACAGTTCAGACTGGGCTAGGCACTGTACAATGGGAGCACAATGCGAGCCAAATCAAATTAGTTATCACAACGTGAGAAGCAGGTTCAACGCAGTAGTGAGAGGATGAAAGTCAATGTTTGGGTGCGGGGGAGAAGGATGCATGTAAATATGGTGCGGAGATGTACTGATGGAGAGTAGGCAGGGAAAGGGGGCTGGCACCGCTTTCCATCATTCTTACAGGCGCAAACAGGGACTTTCCCAGCGGGCCTTAAACTTTGTGGGCCGGCTTCCACCTCCCAGCGGATATTTAGGATTTTAAATACGAACACCGTTGCCTAGCAATGTATTATCAGCCGGGGGCACAGAGCGGGCAGCCATCTTAGAGTCAGGCTGCCTCAAATGTAACAACGAAGTAAAGTGGAGGATTCATCCACATTGGTGGATCTCTGCAAGTGGGCTCAAACAGAGTGTTCCTTGCGAGCACCGTGCTTCTCACCTTCCACATCGACTGGGGTGGAACCAAACACCTTAGCAAAGTTCTTAATGTCAGATTTAAGAAAGGGCATAGGCTGTAAGTAGCAAATTCCTTCCAACCCTTGCCACATATTTCCCCAATAGCCTCCTGACCACAGTCACATGGACCTCTGAGTCTAGCTCATGTTTTCATGGAGCATACATTGTGGCAAGAGCTTTATAGAGAAATTGAGCCACAGTTAAAACACATTATATAGACACCCCCTGCTCACTACTCCATGAATCATGGATCTCATTCGTGCGCTGGAGCTGCTCAGCTTGCACCCAGAATACGTTCCTCGTATTATAAAGCCCGCCTATCGCATTACGTGGCTACCTCAGACTAAGGTCTTCTGAAATAAGTGAGGTCCGACTCCAGCTGGGCACCTACCCTCTAAACCAATCTCACTTCCCCTTTCCCTCTTCCTGTGCCAGGCATGGCTACTGGCACCTCCCCCACCCTCCCACCCAACAAGGTGGCCCTGCGCTGCTCCCCACTATGTTAAATAGATGCCACAAGGCAACAGCCATGGCAACCTTGGGTGTCCAATCTGAGCATGAGACACACTGGGATAACAGTGGAAGTTGCTCCATTCGAACATTTGTGAAATAGTGTGTAATTGCTGCTTTGCATGCAAGACAGTAAGCCATTATCAAGTATGAGACACATTTAGATGGCATTACGCTTGGCCACATTTAAACATTGGAAACACCTTTGTATTTATCACAACATATGAAAGCCTGCAAACATAAGTAACTGCACTTAACTCACTAGACACCCCTTGCAATGTTAGAGGCTGCAAAAACCTATTCGTTCCCATGACGTTATGTTTTAGTTGCACCAGACTTGTGCAATGTATTTGTTTAATATGTATATCACACCAAACCCTGACGTAGCTGGGCGCTTGAGAAACTTAGTGTTAATACATGAACAGGCAGAAAGATACAATCAGGCGTGAAGACAATAAATACGTAGGACCCTGGTTACATATGGGTCAGAGGAAGCCAGGGATAACAGAGAGATGGTTACATACATTGAGTCGATATCATACATAATCCATGAGCAAAGGCAAGTTAGCAGTAACTTAGTGGTGAGTGGAGATACGGGTGTGGAATGTACGTTTCTTATGATTAATTGGACATGGCGCTCAATTCAGACAATTACATGGATGCGGTTGCCAGGGAGATGCAGACATTGCATTTAGAAACATTGATGCCTGGTTGCAACACTGGGATTTTAAGCATGCCTACAAACAATGTTCTACCCTGTGGCGGTAATGCAGAACAACACATTCTACTTTTAAAGTCTGTGCTTTTAAATCTTACATATCTAGTTCCCTGAATATATGTTTGCACTTACTGGGCAACACTTCTCACTAGACTCATGTTTTTGGCCACATTACTCGCAACAGTGATCTGTGAATGATGTGTTCCAGCTGAAAAGTTATACATCTTAGCGCTGCAAAGTGTTTTCCATCGAGCCCCATTATGCGTCTGTTCTGATAACACGTGTATCTTTAGTTTGTGCCGTTAGGTGGCGCTGCTGACACCTTTAGGCCTAAACTATTGCAGTGAAGTACAGATAGGGAAAATAGCACGTGAAGAGGAGCACACAACGTGTAGGTGTTGTTTGGCTCTGTGCCCAGCTATTGAGTGCCCATGGCCATGATAATCCCTATTGCCAGTCTCACCCAGTTCGTGCTCCTCCTCGTCCTCAACACCTGCTCATGGGAACTCTTTGAACTCACTTTAAACAAGCCTTACCATCAAACATTGCACTCGAAATGCCTACCAGTGCTTTAAAGCAATCTTTTGAAAGTGAGTGACTTACTTGGAGTAATACACCTGCTACTCTAGGTTTGCCTTCAGCCACTTGATTTATAAGCACTATGCAAATCCTTCAGTGAGGTCCTGGCTTGTTTATAAGTGGTAGGCATGTGCCAGTCACTGCTTTAAGATGCCCAAGTACTCTCACCAGTTTGCACCTGCTACCCTTATTAGGCAGTGAATACCATTATGTCAGTGCCTGGAAAGTGCCTTTCCGATGCCTACATAAAAGTCTAGACTGTTGACATTGTCAATGCTTGATTCTAGATGTGAGAGAAATGTTCAGCACTGCATCTGTCTTCTTTGGTGCTAATTTCACTATGTGGCCACAGTCTGATGAAGAAGTCCACGTGACTTCGAAAGTTAATGCATTTTACCATTTCACCAGAATATTTTCAGTTATCCCAATAAAAGTTATCAAACCTTGTATTTTGTGTTATTTTAAACCTGGACTAACTCACTGTCAAACCTTTATCTGCCAATATCAGAACACCCACATGGGGTTGTTTTTCTTGGAATTTCCAGGGAGGGGGGACTCTGGTTCACAAATTATGTCATTGAAATAGTTGCCCGGATCCTGTGACTCAGGGCAATGGAGGACATTGAATCCCGCTGGTAAATGATGCCAAATGTAGCAAAAAGAGGGAACAACTTCAAAAAACATGATGTTTTCTGTAAGTAAATCCGCATTGACTGCAGGGCATCAAGACATAGTAACATACTTTCTTCTGGCAAAGAAGAGGGATCGCGACACAATCACCTTCTCAAGTTCGTCAGAAGAAGAGAAGATGTAAGACTTGAACCTGAATAAGGGCAGATGACAAGTGCTTTTTTCCAAGGTTATCCAACTCCAGGCCCGGAGGGCCGGATTCCTGACAGGTTTTCAGGATAACACGCCTTAATATTCATTAGAAGACATGTGCATACGTTTGAAATCATTGTATGGAAATGTGTCTCATGCATATTAATGAGGGGCATCCTGAAAATCCGGCATGTTTTCAGTCCTCACGGCCTGAAGTTGGACAACCCTGGAACTTTAGACAATAGGAATGGGCTGGTGATGAAAAAGGGCACAGAGTTCCCAAATTCATCTGGTAGATGTGGCTGCCAACAAGAAAAGAAATTAAAAAAATAAAATGATACCAGCTAAATGATGGAGTTCAAAGGAAAGAAGGCGTAGATTCAGAATAACCAATCAAATGTCGCTACCTTGAACCAAAGCTTAAAAGGACGATGGACCAAAGAAAATCTCACCAGGGTCTGTGAGTCCAGATGGGCGGCTTCTGAAAAGTTAATAACCATGAATGGTGTTGAAGAGCCTTTGATGGACATCTCAGGGTAGAGGTGGATGGACCTAGAGAGAAACATTCCTGCCAGACATCGATGATCTCTGAAATTAAAAAAATTGGGACGACAGCCAAGGCAAACACCATCTGTTAAAAATCTTCCAAAGCAGGAAACAAGAGTAGAGGGGCTTCCAAGAATGCTTCATTGCTGAAGCTAAACCTGCCGCACAACCACCACACTGCCAAGTCGGGCAGGGGAGTTCAAGAGTGGTCACCACATTGCTTTGATACAAACGAGGTGTGAAGAATTCGACCATCACATGATGGGCGTTCACTCATCTGGGCTTTTTGAAATGTATAATTAAATGGGATGATGGTAGACCAACATCCTTAAAATGTGTGGGACTATGCAACACACATTTCCCTATGCTACCTGTGTACTCTGGGTCAACACAGCATACAGTCATAGTCTGCCCCGTCATATTTAGTAGGAATATGACAGCCAAGAGTACAGGTGTCATCACCAGGAAGGGGTGGGTCAACCTTCTCCCTGCCATGACCAACCTGATTAAATAACAAGACTCCATGCACATCCCTGCTCTTTCCCTATACCCTGCAGCTGGTCGCAGTGATTAACATACAAATAGATGGTACTTCAAACGGTCCCACATGTACTTCAAACGGTCCCACATGGGGTATGGCTGTAGAGGTTAACAAAGTTGTAAGAAACCCAACAACCTTTCATATGTAACTGTGTGAACCTGAAATCAGCTCCCACCCTCAGTTTCAATGAAGAGTGAGCAGTCATGTCTGGGACTTTTGTTTACAGGAGGTCACCTCGCTACGGGGACCCTATTCATAAGGTACGAGAATGTTGCTTGCAGGAGCCAGATAGTGTGGTCTTGCCGTAACTTTAACAGAGACCATTCAGTTTAACCGGCACCACACAGGGAGAACCAATAACCAGAGAGACTCATTGAAAACAGACATGAATATGGGTGGGACCTAGTGTTAGAAGGGAGTGAATCCAGAGCTCTTTCTGATGGAAGAGGGATTCTGCCATTTTAGCTCTGGGGAACACCTTGTTTTTGTGTTCAACTCTTTACCTTTCCTGTTGCACAGCACTCTGGTTATGACCTCATACAGGAGATTGTTAGTAGCAACCCCAGGATTCGTTCATTAAGGTATGCTTAACCTACACCAATCACTGTGACCCCCTTGGCTTTGTACGAGGGCTAGAGAGCTAAGCCCCTCTTTTGGCAGATAAACTGAAGACTTCAGAAGAAGAAAGGAGTTTTCAGCCTTGGACCCTGACCGAAAGTATGGTCTGACTTACATCTTCAGCCAGTGAAGGAAGGCTAGGATATCCAAAGAGAGAAGCAGATCCCTCCCCTAAACATCTGCCAGGTAACAGAGGGAGATAGAGAATTCAGGGGACCCTCCAGCTACTCCAGAACCCCTACCCAGCCAGCACACAGCATACTCTGGAAGGCTCTGCAGCAAGCTTCCTGGATAGAAAGTGGCAGAAGTCTCTGGACCTACAACCAAGGACAAGGCAGCTGCCTGCAACACACTCTTAGCTTTGGGCTGTCACCCTTAAAGGATGACACATGCCAATTGAAGAAGCTTGGTGAAGTGCCTCGAAAGCCGCTATTGCCATCTGCCTTAAAGGACATTTTTGAGTCTGGTGAGTTCCTCTATCCGTAACCAACGGCAACACTGACAGTTGTCAAGCCAACATTGCTTACAGACATCTCAGATATCTCAACCAGAGCTTCAGATCCACCGATCAGCGCAAAGACAATGATTCCTGACCCCGAGCCACCATGATATGATATAATGATATGATAGTTTATTTATATAGCGCCTATACACAATGTGTTTCAAAGCGTTTCAAGGAAAGGAAGGGAACAACGGAAAATACGACGAAATTCTTACAGGCCATGAACAGTAAGGATGTGAAATTAACTATCGTACTCGGCCTGACGACATTTCAGATAGTGCAAGAGCTAAGATATAGATAAGGAAGGGAGGGGGAGAGTGGGAAGGAAATGGAAACAGACAGGTGACTACTGTTCTAGGCAGGCGACATTTCTGGTAGAGCCGGAGAAAAACAAAAGGTGAGGGAGAGGGGTGCAGAAAGGGAGGGGAGGAACAAAACAAGCGACTATCTTACTAGGCCTGACATTTCAGATAGTGCTGGAGGGAGGGAGGAAGGGTGGGGGGGGAAGTAAGGGGATGGGAGAGCGCAAGACAAGGTTGCTTTCATACTCGGTCCAGGGACAATTCTGATAGAGTTAGTGTATAGAAGAAAGTAAGGGGAGGAGATAGGAAAAGGGAGAGGGGAGGGGTGGAGAGAACAGAGAGTAAGTAGTCAAAAAAAGTGGAGCAGCAAGAGAGGAAAGCAAATACAATTGCAGAAGTCAGTAGTAACACATAAGCTCACTGTCTCCCGAGCCCTGGTTCTCTCGAAGCTGGACTACTGTAACAGCCTCTATCTTAATCTGCCTGCCTCCACTCTCCGCCTCTGCAACTCATCCAGAACAGGACTGCGAGACTTGTCCTTGGCCTCAAGCCCAGGGACCGTATCTCTCCAGGACTGAAATCTCTACACTGGCTCCCAGTGGCTGCAAGGATTAAGTTCAAAACCCTCTGCATTGTCCACAAGGCCTTCTGGGACCTGGGGCCTAAATACCTTCAACTCTCTCTTCCTAAATATCTTCCTTCCCGAGCCCTTCGCTCATCCATCTCCAACTCCCTCAGGGTCAGCCGCTTCTCGAAGCAACGAGTTGGGGGTCGATCTCTCGCCGTGGCAGGGGCCTCCCTCTGGAACAGCCTTCCTGCCTCCCTGAAACTTGAGGAGAACCATCTCCGGTTCCGGAAGCACCTCAAAACCTTCCTCTTTGCTTCTGCTTTCCCTCTCCCTCTCCCCTGCTAAATTCTCGACTGAATCTGCACCGAATCTGCAACTGGGCCACTCTCACCGACCTCGGTCCTGGGCCCAGCCACTCTCCTCTTGCACTGCCTCCCTGGCAACCCCTGCACTGAGGGACTGTCTCTGTATCCCTACAGCCCCCCCTTTCCCAGCACTTGTCTGCACTTACCTTGCACTTGCCACCAGCTGGCCCTATTTAATTACTTACTCTACTTACTTGTATTGCACTTCCCCCCTTCCCTTCCCCTTGCACTTTTCCCTTCCCCCTACCCCTGCACTTGCGCGGTCTGAATGACACCTGGCCTAGTAGGATCGTTGTCTGTCTTCCCCTTGTTCCCCCCGCCCTGCCTCGTCACACCTTGAAACACTTGTGTATAGGCGCGTTACAAATGCCATATCATATCATATCATATAATATCATGCCAGGATACAAGATGAAGATGGGAACGGCATGATTCGGGGCCACCATGAGTACAAGATTCAAAGGATGTCCAGCATGAGAGTTGAGAAAGGGTGACACACTGTGAATCAATGAAGTCCATAAAAGCAAAATCCAGCATTAGCCACAAGACGGTGATGGTGAAACCAGAATGTATCAGGACAGACTCCTGTGTGCAGGAAGGGGGGGCTCAAGGGAACAACACGAGGGGACCAGAGAGCGTGGGGATGGCCTGTGGGGACAGAGGGTGTAAACACGTGTTGCTGCATGCTTACCTGCTGTCTTAGCAGGGGGTCGGACCCTGGATCCTCCTGGTCCGAACAAGAATTGCCCTTTTGCTTTAACTGCCCTTCACTTTGGATGCCCGGGTGAGAGACGCCCTTCATCTAAGAGTTAAGAGCAGGAAGGAAGAGGCAGGGCTGAGAAGGTGGGTGGTGCTTAGGCCAGGTGACCTAGATCCACTACACCTGCTCCCCAGCTGCAAAGGAAAAGAGGCTGGGGGGCTCTTTAAGTAGGGAAAAGAGTGGCAAGCAGGAAGGCACCAGGTGGGTGGGGCTTAGGCAAGGTGACCTAGATCCACTTACACCTGCTCCCCAGCTGCAAAGGAAAAGAGGCTGGAGGGCTCCTTAAGTATGGAAAAGAGCGGCAAGCAGGAAGGCACCAGGTGGGTGGGGCTTGCTAAGTGGTGAAAATGAGCAGCAACCAGGAAGGCACCAGGTGGGTGGGGCTTAGGCCAGGTGACCTAGATTCACTTGCACCTGCTCCCCAGCTGCAAAGGAAAAGAGGCTGGAGGGCTCCTTAAGTAGGGAAAGAGCGGCAAGCAGGAAGGCACCAGGTAAGCCAGCCTGCAGCCATTTGTCTAGCATTGCTCGCCGAACCGTTGTGCGATACTCGCAGTGACTCCCATCCCAAACTCTGTCACAGAAGCCTATAAAGCAACTTAAAGCCAACTCGACCCTCTCGAGAACCAGGAACATAGACAGCACAAGGTACATTCTGGTTGTCTCCCCCTGGTCTTTCCCAGAAGGCCTCTTGAGACATTTTGAGAACCATCACTCCATTTGTGCTAAAGCCAAGACATTTTAACAAGCTGCGGTGGTTATTTACCATACCGACTAACCCCCTGTCAGTATCCCTCTTCCTGCTACCACCAGTGAGGCAGAAACCCTTGGGGTCATCTTCGACTCCACACTCTCCTTTTTCCCACACATCTCTGATGTCTCTAAGAAGCTTCACTGCGAGCTGGATCTCCTCAGAAGTATTCTTCCTTTCCTCTCCTTAATCCAGAAGCTCACAGTCTCCAGAGCTCTGGCTCTCTCTAGGCTGGACTACTGCAACAGCATCTTTCTAAATCTGCCTGCCTCTACTCTCTGTCCTCTGCAACCCACCCAGAACAGGACTGCAAGACTTGTCCTTGGCCTCAAGCACAGGGATCGCATCTCTCCAGTACATACATCTCTGCACTGGCTCCCAGTGCCTGCAAGGATTAAGTCCATTGTTTGTGCCTGCCATACTACCTCCTTCAGACAGGGCCACCAATGCCCTCCAAAAAAAAACATTTCTCCCAGTATCTTCTTCAACAATGGCACTATAAATGGCCAGTCAGTAAACTTACATGCAGCTGATATACACAACGTTGTGGAAGATTGGGACCTTGATGTCTTGGGTTTAACAGAAACCTGGTTTCTGTCCATCATGATATCTGGGTGAGTACTCTAAGTTTGCCCATCTTCAAAGGCCATGTGAAGAACCATAGATGTTGGTAGGGCTTCATCTCCCCAGCCTGAATGATAATGAGAATACCACCACTTTGATTGCTAGCTGTGTAAATGTCTACTCACTCTACCCAATCCTAACACTTCACTGACTTTAGTCACCATCAATTGGGCGAATGGTGAAGCTTCATTATTCTTAAAAGAACAGCCAATTTCATGGCCATTTGAAGATGAATTCCAACAGGTCATCATTTCTGGTGATTTTCACTCTATGTTAGACTATCCTAAAAATGCCTTCTCCGATCCCTTCCTTTAAAATCTGTGACACTCTTGCTATTTCCTTGAGGCCCTCTAAAGTTTCCGACTCTGGGACCCTTGGGGTATCCTGGAGACCCTCAACATTGACTCAAATCATAGCTACTCCTGAGAATATGTTCAGAACACTGGCTGCTTACCAATAGGCTCACTAGACCTGGCAAAATCCCAATCACACACGAGGCCCAGGTGGGTGATCTCCTTCAGCTTAGACCTATGGCATTGGTTGCAATGACCTGTTTCAAGGAAACATCTAATGGCATGGGCATCCCTCCAGGAACCCCTGGTAATGTTCTCTCCTTTGTGCATAATAACCTCAACATATCTCTCATGATTCTGCCCCAAATTCCAATAAATACAAAGATAGACTCCGACCAAATGGGAGAATAGTTCGGTGACAGAGTTGGCGACCCCCGAAACAAAAGAAGTTGGCTTTTTCCACACGCTGGAAAAAAAACAATTGCTTGAGGTTTGGAGGATACTATCCCACTACTAAAAAGCAAAAGAAGAAAATGTATTTATAAAACTGCATCATAGAGGCACTAACAATGTCAATATAGTTGTTCAAAGTGATGACATATCTTTCCATCTGAATGCTCTTCTGCTCCTCTTACCTCCAAGGACAACCCCAATAAACTATCTGCAATCTTACAGTAAATAGGGAGCTCTATTTAATTCATAACTGCCCACCACCTTCCTTCCGTATCCGGATGCCGCTTGTGAAAGCACCTTGCACTCCTTCACCCACGTGATCCCACCAGATATTTTCAAAACCATCCATATAGTGCAGGCATCATCTGAACACCTCTAGCCCAGCCCTGTAAGCACAATCATCGATAACATCAAATCTTTAGCACTAAGTGTGGCAGCAGCAGATACCAGCTCTCCAAGCTCTGGCTATATCCCAGAGGTACTATAGACAGCATTGAATAAGACACACATCCTCCTCTGCTGAAGAAGCTGCAGTGCGACCCATCCACAGACCAATCGCTAACTCCGCACTCTTGGGGAAAATCATTGCGAAAGTGGCCCCAATCAGCTGCATGTCTTCATCGAGTCCGATCATGACCTACTTGATCACCAGTCTTGTTTCTAGTCTTTCAGGGAAACTGAATCCATGATGCTGTACAAGAGGGATGATTTGCAGCATTATCCGGACGACTGTACTGCAGCGGCACCCGGCACTGTGAACCAGACCACACAGCTCAACCGCCTCATGGGCTCGTTCAGCATCAAAGAACACACCTTGAAGTGGATCACAATGGGATTCCTCCGAAACATAGACCTGCAAGTGAAGTCTCTTTTTCTGCTCTTAACTGTGCATTTTGAGTTGTGGTGTCCCACAGGATACCATCATCTTATCATGGCTCCTAAATGCCTTCTGAAAGCCACTTGCTGACCTGATTGCCCCCCCTCCAGGGCCTCTCTTCCTCTACCTTCTCTTGCGCCTCCACTACCACTCCTGGCCCGTCTGAGGCTGTCTCTCCTCCTCCTTTCTCCTCTTTTCTTCTACTCACCCCTGACGGTGTTTCTAGAGAAGTCCGATCTATGAAAGTCTCATCAAAGCAGGTTCACTCCTACTCATCCAGAACCATCAAGGACCACATTGACACCCTTGCTCCAGCCCTGGCCAGTTTCTGAAATCACTGCTTTGCCACTGGAACTTTCTGCTCTCCCTTAAGCACTGCCTTGTGCACCCCTTCTTTTCCTGGGAAAACTCTTGGAAAAGCTGGCCATGTGCCAGCTTAATCTACATACTGAATCTGTTGGTTGCCTCCATAACCACCAGTCTGGCGTCAGAGCTGCAGAAGCACGGGAACCGCTCTTCTGAACACCAGTGAAGAAATGCTCTCCAATCCTGACTCTAATGGTCCTTCTTTCCTAATTCTTCTCAATCTATTCTGTTCTTTTGACACGGTCAACCATGATATGATACCATATGATATGGCATTTGTAACGCACCTATACACAAGTGTTTCAAGGTGCAACGAGGTAAGGAAGGGGGAACAGAAGGAGGACAGAGGCAACGATCTTACTAGGCCAAGTGATATTGAGATTGCACAAGTGCAGGGGAGGGTGTGGGGAAAAGTGCCAGGGGAAAGGGGATGGGGCAGTTCTGTACATGGGATCAAAACAATAACAAGAAGTGCGGCCAGCAGGTGGCAGTTGCAAGGGTAAGTGCAGACAGCAGGTAGAGGGACTGTAGGGTTACAGATACAGACCCAAGTTCAAGGATTGCCGCGAGGCAGTGTGGGGCTGCAACTGGGCGGGTAGGGACCTGGGCCCGAAATCAGAGGGCTGCCAGGTGACCAGTGCAGTATCAGACAGGAAATCAGCAGGGAGGGAGGAAGAGAGAAGCAAAGAGGAAGGTCTTAAGGTGCTTACGGAACCGGAGATGGTTCTCCTCAAGTTTCAGAGAGGCAGGGAGGCTGTTCCAGAGGGATGCCCCAGCCGAGGAAAGAGATCTACAACCAACTTGTTGTTTGGAAAAGTGACTGACCCTGAGGGAGTTGGAGGTGGAGGAGCGAAGAGCTTGAGTAGGAAGGTATGGACAAAGAGAGAGTTGGAGGTATTGAGGACCCAATGGAAATGACTTTAGCCTTGGTCTTCTCCCACATTGATTATTGCCACAGTCTCCAAGAAAATCTGACACCCCATTTGCAAGTAATCCTGAACAAGCACCTCTGCTGATCCTGGTCCTGAGGACTAGAGGCCACATAACACCATCTCAGAAATCTCTGCTGTTGTTAATGGTTAAATGCCAGATTTTTCATTACAAACCTCTGTTTCATTGACCATCTTACTAGGCATCAGGTCCAGGCTTACATCAACAAGACAGAATATCACTGAGTTTCGCCCCACTAGAGACCTACGGTCATCTAACTCCTTCTCCCTTTCAAAGCCTGCACTATGAAAACAAATGTTTGGCGGCTGGTGTGTGAACTCTGCAGGTGTATCATTATGGAAGGACCTCTCCATCACTTGAGATCTCTGGACAATCCTCTTATGTTTATAAGTGATGGAAGATGCAGTTTTTCAAGCTTGCCTTTGACAATCCTTGAAGAAGGTTTGCCTAAGGTTTATGCCACTGTGTAGACACTGATGCTACGTGCTGTCTGTTTGCCACTGTAATACTTGACCGATGTGTGTCAGCAATCAGGTGGTGCTGCAGTAATTGAAGTTAGTCCTTCTCAAGCCCAATAGACTTTTATTGTAGTAGCTCAATCCCATGGCAGTGAGACTAGACATAGAAGAGGTATGTAATTTGTGATCCCTCATGCCTCACTCCAAAGCCCTGTTCACACTAATTGTTTGTTTGTCAATGTTCTTCTTCTCGGCTACTCTACACTTCCCACTCCGCACTAGCTTGCACTTATCTTCCTGAATACTGATACTAGGCTCAAAGGATCAGTCACCTCTGCTTCCCACCCCTTCCATTAACTTGTACTAGGCTCAAAGGATCAGTCACCTCTGCTTCCCACCCCTTCCGTTAACTTGGCCCTCCCTCTTCCACTCGAGGTTCTACAAATCAGCTGTAGTCACGGATGGTGCCCTTTAAACAGCAAAAGGTAAACACATTTTGGAAAGCCTGGCAGGTGCAGTGAGGGGCACCTCACATGGTACAGACTTTACAAAGAACAGGGATGCAGAGGCAAGCAGGGATGCTCTGTCACAGCCAATAGAAAGGTGAGGAGCAAGGGATGCTGTTCCACAACCAAGGGACATACCTGAGGAAATCCAGACAAGATTGTCACAGGACCCACCCAGTATTTGAGCAGGAAGTAAACTGGAAAAAATGGATTTCCATTGGCCAACAAGAATCTTGGGACCTACCGATCCAAGAAAGAGATGACACTGTCAGAGCTCCAATTCTGGACCACGAGGGATTCTCCCCAAAAAGAACTTGAATGTTAAAGCCACAGACCCATGTTAATCGGTACCGGGTAATATTATCCCTACCAATAAGATCACAATATATATGGTTGTGGGGTAAGGCCATAGGCAATATTATTAGTGGGGATAATTTATGGGATTATTGGGACAGGAATTGCAGGGCTGTCCCCTGCTCCCCTGAAAAAAAATATGGGTGTTGCCGGGGTGCCACCCGCAGGTTCCATGGCTTAATATCACCACAAAAATATGGCAATATTTTTGTATGCCGATATTCTAGCGGGGATATTAACACATAGAACCCATTAATCATCAGATGCAGTTGATGACTTACTATCTACTTCTTTCATTGTCAGGATACTTTACCCAGGTACTCTGGGGCTATCACAATACAGTGTCTCCTTTGTGACAAGTATGTGTTCTGATATATACTAGCATAAAAGTCTATAACGCAACACATTTTGGGGCTCTACCTCGAAATCATGAGTTAAGTAACGTTGGATCGGGTAACCTGTCAGGCAGGTAGGGATGCCCGACTGTGTCAGGGTGACCATGGTGCATAGAAAGAGCAACACAGTGGGGGGATGGGGTTGTACGGGGGGGGGGGGTCAGGAAGAAGGCTAATAAGCATAGCATCTGTCTATAAGTGTTCCACTATATCAGGGACCTAGGGGAACAGGTGCGTGATATCATATCATGTACGTTGCTTACTATAATTTTAACTGAATTAATCAGCCAATTTGGCCCAGGCACACATCCTTTCCGTGTCACTATAATTAATGCAGGGCAAGCTAGAGGCTCTACCAATGCTCATATTACTTCCGGGTTCTCAGGCTGTCACGTGGCTGCAACCGGTCAAGGCAAGAAATTCAATGAGGCAAAAAACAATTGTTCATCTAAACACGGGGCTGTCTGTAAACTTTTCTGGGAGCTCGGCCAAATTCCAAGGGAGCAGGCAAGGCCAGAGGAAAGCATCTGCGGTAAATCCGGCGACAACCTTTGCGCATTGACCTTTTATGAAATAAAATAGTGACGCACGAGATGTTTGTAAATAATATGGGGACAGAGCTGAATAAAGGACTGCGCTGCAGGAAGTAACTTAAGCGTGCCCCCTGAGGAGATGGCAAAGTGCACCCAGTGCCTGGATGGCAGGCGGATGAGAGAATCTGGCTGTGCACAGGGGCAGTGCCCATGTTTCCCAGCCCCACCTCCAAGGATTCAGTAAGGTAAAGATGGCGACTTAGATTGCCTGAAGCAGTGGCCTGTTTTGGGTCTCCTGTACCACCTTCACAGCATGTGAGCCTGTAAGCTCAACACTGACTGCCAATTAAGAAACCTGCCCGTAATCACTATCTTAGGATGCTTAACAGCATAATAATCGAAAGTCGTATTATATAGCGCTTCATGCAGACTCCGCCTTTTTCACAGTGCTATAATGACAAAGGATATCCAATTTAATGGTAATCCACTGATTTGTTTTCTAAGTATGAACGACTGGATGGCCACTGATTGGATTCAAACTCCCAAACTGAAGTCTGTCTACATGTTTGGGAATAAGACTTGACCCACAGAGCTATCCTCCCTGCTACATTTAAAAATGATTCATATTATTTTCTTTTAATAATGGTCATAATCATATTCGAAAAAAAATGAGTCTATAAAACCACAGAATCTTTATAGATTCAGGGTAAATATGGCAGGGCCACCCAATGATAAAATATTGCCCCTTCAGAAAGGCTCATGGCTTACTTCAGTGGGGGCTAGTTAACCTTTTAATTGGAGGGGCATACATGTTGCCCCCGAATATGAAGAATGACTGAGGGCAGTGAGGGACCCCAAACCAAGTTAAGGAGGCGTGGAAGGCGGGGGGGGGGGGGGGGGGTCGGTAGTAGAATTCTATCAACGACATGTTTTTTTTAAAAAATGGGTTAAAATGGCATATTTTGAGCATACTTTCTCTGAAAATAGGTGCCAAAAGCCACAGTTTCCAATGGCTTTAGCAGCGGAGCACACATACACCTTCTATACCTGCAACATGTCATAAGTCGCCAACATTGCACTGGAGAAACTTCCAACTCCTTTTCATGATGCCTTTGCCCACGATATATAAACATGGTGATGCTGGCTGTGCCCACACATGTCCACGCAGCAGCACTCATAACGCTGCCTTCACTCTTGATGCCCAGTTAAACATGCCGTGGTACAGTACGAGCCCCCCTACCCCTTTCATTTTCTTACCTGCAGCCCCACTCCGGGTTCAAGTCCTCGCAGCCTCGTTGCTGCCTGCTGCACTGTGCAGGATACAACAGTAACCAGGAAGCAGAGGGTGCGGATTGGCTCCTGCATACGCGCCGTTCAGCCAGAGCACCTCCATTATACCGCACCCCGGCACTGCAGGTAGGTGCAAAAGCAACTCCTCGCACATTCAGCCCTGCAGTACCCCAGCCTGTATCCCGAATGGGGCATACGCCGCTGCACTGGGGAATCAAAACGGTATTACCGAAAGTGACCTTTTACAATTGACCTTTTGCACAATTGACCTAATTATAGTGGTCCTAATTTACATTCTGCACAATTGACCTTTATATTATTTCAGTTCTTTTATATATGTATTCTGTTGGTTTTGGATTATAAATAATATAAGGGGATTGGGTGAGGGGTTGCAGGGTTTTTTGGATTGGGTGGGGGATTGCAGGGGGTCCTAATTGACCTTCTAAACTAGGTAAATTCTCCCGAGGTCAATTTTCCCGAGAACAATTGTGAAAAGGTCAATTAGTATACAACCAGCAAAACGCCTATGGCCTTGCATGGTTCATTGAGAGTGCGAGCTGGGGTGCTACTAAACTGTTAAAGGCAAACCATATTTCCCTTTGAGAGTTCAGCTAAAGCCAGCCCAGGAGCGCTCCCTTAGCCGCTTGCTACAGCTTGGAGAGCACTCAATGATTTCACTGGGCTGGCTTGGCTTTTCCATAATGAGCGCCATGTCTATGCCCTGTCGCCCATCATGTATGAGCCGTCCCTGACTTACTCTCCATGATATGTGGCTCAGATAAGGTGGAGCAGCGACCCACTTTATCAATCCTAGGGTTCAGTGGTGGACTCGGAATCAAAAGTGGGCCTGGAAATTATTTTGAAAGTGGTACAATATTACACATTTTCAGCAAGCTCAGCCCTTATTCTATGAGAAAATGTGAAAATAAAATGGGTCACCACACAAAAGAGGCCCAGGGTGTAGAGGCCTGCCAGGAAATCTCCAGAGTTCCCTATATGCCAATCCAGCCATGGCCAGGGTGTAGAGGCCTGCCGGGAAATCTCCAGAGTTCCCTGTAGGCCAATCCAGCCATGGCCAGGGTGTAGAGGCCTGCCGGGAAATCTCCAGAGTTCCCTATAGGCTAGGGCAGTCCAGCCCTGGCCAGGGTGTAGAGGGCTGCCGGAAATCTCCAGAGTTCCCTATAGGCCAGTCCACCCCCTGCCCAGGGTGCAGAGGCCCACCGGCAAATCTCCAGAGTTCCCTATAGGCCAGTCCAACCCTGCTAGTGTTCAAAGTATGTCATACAAATGCCCCTGGAAAGGGATGAAGAGGCTTAGAAACACTGACTCTTCCGGGCCCTTTCAGCCAAACTGCTTTAAAACGTTATCGTGCCAAACCGTCCTGTTGGCAGTAGGTGTGTGTAGGCTTCACTCGCAGTTTGCTACTGCTGCTTTCTAGGCACTATAATGTACATCTCTCTCATAGGGTAGAATCACAGCAGTGGCCCCGTGGGCTAAATACCCCAAGCCTAGAAAAACACAACACAGCACGTGTCCCTATGAGTTAAATACTCGGAGCACTAGAGTCACAGCAAGTGACCCCATGGAGAAAAGCCCTGAGTCATCAAATCACAGCGAGTGACCCCATGGAGAAAAGCCGTGAGTCATCAAATCACTGCAAGTGACCACCATGGAGAAAAGCCGTGAGTCATCAAATCACTGCAAGTGACCACCATGGAGAAAAGCCCTGAGTCATCAAATCACAGCAAGTGACCCCATGGAGAAAAGCCCTGAGTCATCAAATCACAGCAAGTGACCCCATGGAGAAAAGCCCTGAGTCATCAAATCACAGCAAGTGACCCCATGGGTTCAATACCCCAAGCCTAGAATTACTCAGCAAGTGACCCCATGGAGAAAAGCCCTGAGTCATCAAATCACAGCAAGTGACCCCATGGAGAAAAGCTCTGAGTCATCAAATCACAGCAAGTGACCCCATGGGTTCAATACCCCAAGCCTAGAATTACTCAGCAAGTGACCCCATGGAGAAAAGCCCTGAGTCATCAAATCACAGCAAGTGACCCCATGGTTTCAATACCCCAAGCCTAGAATTACGCAGCAAGTGACCCCATGGATGAAAACCCTGAGTCATTAAATCACTGCAAGTGACCCCATGGGTTCAATACCCCAAGCCTAGAATTACACAACACAGCACGTGTCCCTGTGAGTTAAATACTCCGAGCACTAGAGTCACAGCAAGTGACTCCATGGATAAATACCCCGAACCTAGAATTACGCAGCAAGTGACCCCATG